>NC_061875.1:13600000-13900000 GCF_905147765.1 Vanessa atalanta | reverse complement strand
TCCCGTAGGCAGTCAGTCCTTAAACCAGCTAGTGTGGTATGTCATGTTTATTGTATATGTTCATTAAATTTTACGACAGCACCTCTTATCAAGCCAAATATTTAGTAGGTATCGACTGCAGTAGTCCATACCGGTGACTAATAGTCTGCGCAGGAGACATTACCCGATACCCGAATGTTAGCTTACTCACATCAGACCGCTACACGGAATTGTTTGACAGAAGTATCTTTGTACGAACTTAAAACTTAATACTAATAAAATCGACTTTTTTTAATGGATAGTTCTCGAGGGAGAGCTACTTATCAAGTGTCGCGAGGGTCGCGAGTCATCCGGTATCGACGACGCTTTGCGTTACCTGCCTCTCACGGTGTTCTATATCCTGCTGCTAAAACAACCCTCGTTGCCCTCTCCTGTGCAATTAGAACATTTTTAAATGATAACTATTTCATACAATAATTATGAAGCATTTATAAAGTCTATTTGTAGCTACGTTAATTTGTTTATTACCTGGCTTTGGAGTTTAAGTAAGTAGTCAAATTAATTATTCTCGGCTGTGAGTATTCTGCTACAGTCGGCATTCACTTATTAAAAGTTTACAAAAAGGTATGAGATGTGAATTGAACAATAAATTCGCGAATAATAATAATAATTGCGTTAACACAAGCGAATTGAAGGTGAATACTGCGTTCCTTATCATGTTATATGACACAAGAGTTAAAAGAATAATTTTAGAAATTTCTTTTTAATTACTGCAATATCATACCCATATGTGGTGATATCAAGAGTTTTGAATTACAGCCCTCATTACTCACATACTAATTAGGTATTCATCATGATTCGGCGGCAACGTTTTCATCTCGAGCGCGCCCTTAATCATTAAACATAACTTTATACCAAACACGATACTCATTCGAAACCCCTCTTTGAATATAAATGTTAAGTAGGTTGAGATCACTTCATGGAAAAGCGACAGGTAATAAGAATTTTATTTCTTAAAGTGGAAGAAAGCAATGACTTCGCTAAAACCGCGGCGCGCAGCTTATTGTTCGGGAATATTAAACGGTTAATTAACTTGTACCCTAACAAATAAAGCGAAGGTTCGTGTTCGAAGGAAATAGAGTCGAAAGTCTCTTGCAAAGAACGCGGACTCTGGGCTCCGCTAGACGTCGAGGCGACTTGTAAGTGCGAAGACAGAAGCGATACAGTTCAGAATAACGATATTCCGAGGACGGGTGACGTGGTTTTAGCGGTTTGTTTGCAGTTTCGACTGTGGGCTAAGTCGGATGTGTGTGTCCATCTTAATCAGAGGTTTGATCATTTTAACCGACTTTAAAGTGGCTTATATTCTATTTATTTATTTACATGACAAACACATTTTAGTCTTACTTGTTAATAATAAAAACAATAAATAATAGGGAATATACGTTTTTACTGTACATGATACATGTACGATAACAACTGTTCACAACCAAGAGTAATTACAGTCAGTTCAAAAAGTCGGTAGCAAACAACTCTGTTTTTTTTGTCTCATATAGAGAATATATTGAATGTTTTCAGAACAAAACTAGTTAGCAACATACCTGATTTTATAATTGATTTCTAAAACATTTCTTTTGTAATATTTGTTGTTGGACTACAACAACTACATTTATAATATTTAATTATGTTCCAGAAGTGTAAGGGCGAATTGATGTTGTAATTTAATAGAACTGTCTGCGTGTGAAGTATTAACGTAACTCTATTTTTATTTGAAAGGGAACGAAATGTGTGCAGTTGTGTTTTGATTTAATATTATATCGTTCAATTACCCGGCGCGGCTTCTCACGGCGGCGCGGATGCGACAGGTCCAATTTTCAATGACTTGACCGCATGGTGTCATCTAAATACCATACCAATATAATAAGTCTGTAATAATAAGAATAGAATTGCGTTTTTACCCTTTTTTAATAAAACTATGGATTTAAGAAATTCGTTGAGATATTATTTCTTTAAAAAAATATATTTAAAGCATTAAAAAATCATTTTCTAAATATATATTGGTTGTATATTATTCGTAAGGTTGTTAATAATGAATACAATAGGACGGTTATTTGAATCGTGACGCGGCGAGGGTCACGCCGCGCCGGCTGTGCAGTATCAACTGATAGTTGAAAGCTTTTTAACATTTTCTTTAATTAGCAAAATCAAATTTTAACGATCAATTGCTTGTTTAATACAGACCTAACATACGTTTAGATAATATTACTAAAACAATTAAATATAATAAATTGCAGTCGAAAAATTTTAACAGAGAGATAATTTACAAACGCGTAGGAAGTAGGTAGTTAGTAGGTTTGTATAAAAAACTTAGTCACTAAAAAGTCCTGGATTTCTAAAATGAAACCTTTTAAATTTGGGCGTTAAATGGATTGGCTCTATTCTACAGTTAGGTGAACGAAATTAGGTCATTGGTTCTTGAAATTAGGCTTTAAATATCTTTATAACAACAATCGGCAAACACTAACGACATTCTGAATGACGATCCATAATAGAAATGATCAGATCGTGAACACACTGACCAAATCCAGACCAGCAGAGGAATCCAGAATCCCATGAAGACTAAAAACGCCCAGGAACACTACCGAGGAACACTACAATGAATTTCTAGATTGGGCATAGAGCAAAGTGCTGCCGACATAAATAATATTTCGACGTAACATCTCTAAGGTACTGAATGCGCCGCAATTTAAATTAAACGAAGTGCTTCATTTACATATCAATAGATTTAGTATGAATACATATTGATTGAAAAGTTAAGAAAAGCGCTTAATATGTTCTAGGGAGATTCATGGTTCTATTGCCTCGCATTATATTTTATTTAAACTCTTGTATAAGCCAACAGTAGCTCAACCGCTACACGTTCATTTGACATTTCTGTAATCTATTTTAATTTTTAATATATTTTAATTCAATACGAATTTAAAGAAAGAAGCATAAAGTTCATCTGGATGCCGTGTCGTATTCTAACCCATACCTAGACGTCACAATATCCTAATCACTTAAAACAGTTGACTGTTAAAACTAGAGGTCTATATTAAATTTTATATGAACATGTTATTAATTCATGTGGAAATATTGTAACAAACGCCTTACTCGCACAGCTTTTGTTAGAAACCCAATCTCACTCAAATCGCATGAGAATCACATCGCTTTAGCAACAGAAATAGATTAGAATGATCGAAAACTAGAACAAAATGGGTGATAAACGATTCTCTTTGAAGGAGCAAAGCTGTACAATTCATTCATTACATACAGATGCAGAAGATGCAAAATCTATGAAAAGCTATAATATTTACGAAGAAATTGAAAAACCACTATAACTAGATATCCAATTGAGTGTAATAAAAAAATATTATATAATTGTTCTAACATTAGTTAAACTACCTACGTATTATTGGGAAACAAACTTCTCTGAGCCTGACTTATCTGTAGAAGTAAATTTATTAATGTTATGCGTGAAAATCGTAATTCGGTTTGTAATTTTTTACGTCGTTTTTCGAAAATCGTGTTCTCGTCGGATCTCCAGCTTTTAAGGTCTTGGGAAACCATTCTGACTATGTATGCCTTGTCCTGCTGTGTGTGAGTGTATGTGCGTGAATAATTTTTTGTTGTACGATATCTCAAGTATAAATAAACTTGTTTCGTGATTACTTAAAGATTTTTAATGCTATAATATAAATCGGATTAGTGACATTACTGTGTTATGTTAAGCCAGACGCTTTATTTATGTTTCGTTTTTATCAGATAAGCCGAGGTTCCTTAAACGCGAGAGTTAAGTAATAGTACTCTACATAATTAACCGATTCAGACCATATAACATGTGTTTGCACATCATAAGTTTTACCGCGGCGTACCTAGAGTATCTACATACATACCCATAGTAAATTCGATCATGTCCTTTTTAAATAAGTGTTTTTACGACGTACCTAACTTCGAAATTAACCTATCTTTTCATTTTTAATTACTATAAGATTTTTACACTCGAAAAAGTTTACGTAGAACGCCGACGTAAAATCAAATAAAAATTACGTAAAATTATACAAGAATTATACAAAAACAACACAATAAAAAAATGATGGTCACAAGTTTTTCCTACTTTTAAGTTTTCCAATGATATCTACAGAATCTACAACAAAACTCATATATATTTATTATTATAATATGAAAAACAAAAACTACTTATACTTATAAAAAATTATGATAATACTTTTTGTATTATCATAATTTTTTTAAAACGATTTTTCGCTTTGGAAAGCTCAAAAAAAATTATATATATATATAAGTATAGTCGTATTTTCGAGCGCTTTAAACTCGAAAATAGTCGGAATGGGCTGCAGGGTCAACTGCTTGTTTGTTAGAAGTGATTGAGTCAAATATGAATAGATTGAATTTATGTAAACAAAACGAAATGTTATTAAGTATAGAACCAGCATCCACCTGACACGATACTATTGCAGTTCCATAACAACATTTGAGTTGTCAAACATTAAAAGCAATAAACGTCAATCAGATATAAAGGCGGGCGCAGACTGCAGATGGAGCGACACGACGGCTTGTGCTTAATGGCCGAAGCGCAATCGGCTTCATTAGCGCGGGCGGCGGCGACTGAAATGGGATCTTTTTGCGCACCAAACAAACCGTTAACCGCGATAGAGCGTGACGGGACCTCCGCTTTCCAATACACTCATCATTACGATTTAAATACGCATAATCCATTATAATACTTAAGATATTACGTTAAGGCGTATTCTTCAATGCTGATTTATACGAACTATGACCCAAAGACGAGTCGCACGCCACATGTGCGCCGCACCCGCTCGTCGCGTCGTCCCAGTTCCGGAATCCCATTCGATGTAATTATCCGAGATCTCATTAAGGAACACCTATTTAATAAGACAGATACGTCCCCACTAATAACTCACGGCGCGTATCCGCGTGCGACCCTCTTCCACGCCGTGTCTATTTGGAGCTGCTCGTAGTGTTTAAGTAAACAGTGCTTTGCAGTTTACTTTAATATCCTCAGGGAGCAATAACTGACTGCTACAAGCCTACCTTTGTATTTTATTTGAATATAAAAATGTTAGCGCTTTTATAGGTACGTGTCTAACTTCTATATCATGTAGTCATAAAACACGTACAAATGCTCATCATTATGTTTCGAATTTTATATGTAATAATTAACTCAAAGTCAAGTCAAAGTCAAAAATCTTTATTCACACTTGCTTATTGATAGTCAAAAATCTACCACCGGTTCGGAATTTAGCACCTCGGACCTGAGAAGAACCGGCGAAAGAAACTCAGCGGGATATATAATTATTTTTTTTACCATTTTGCATGTACAATTATAATTATATTATAGTTATTTGAAACAGCCTGGAGGCGATCATTTAATTCCCAAGGTGTGCAGTCAACTAAAAAGTCATTAGTGTTGTAATATCCTTTAGCACATAGCTCAAACGCTCTTTAGCGATTCTTTTGAATTTTATAATTTTATACTTGGAGTAACAAGTTTATTCTTTTTCCTAGTGTTAATAGACTGTAAGTCACAATTTCTAGGAAAATCATTTATGTTTTTGCGTACATACATAATTTATTATCATTATCAAAAACAAATTGAGAAGCGACAGTCATTATTTTAATTTCTTTAAATTTACCTTTTAACGAATCTTTTGGGCCCAGGTTATAAATTGCACGAATAGCCCTCTTCTGCAGTACAAAAATAGTATTAATGTCAGCTGCATTACCCCAGAGTAGGATGCCATACGACATTATACTGTGGAAATAACTGAAGTACACAAGGCGAGCCATATCCACATCAGTCAAAAGTCTAATTTTTTTTACCGCATAGGCTGCAGAGCTGAGTCTATTCGCCAATTTATTTATATGGGGGCCCCATTGGAGCTTAGAGTCTATTGTCATACCAAGGAACTCTGTTGATTCTAAAACATCTAATGCTTCCCCATTTAAACGTACACTCGTTTTGACACATCTTACATTGGGAGTAGTGAATTTAATACATTTAGTCTTTTTACTATTTAACATTAAATTATTAACACTAAACCAATTTACTATTTCAGAGAGAGTGTTGTTCACATCGTCATATATCGAAAGACGTCTTTTTATTTTAAAAATTAAAGAAGTATCATCAGCAAACAATACTATCTCGAGTTTATCACCTAGGAGATGTGGCAGGTCATTTATATAAACAAGGAAGAGAATTGGTCCAAGAATTAATCCTTGAGGGATTTCCCCACATTAACTGGAGACCCGGGTCTCTTTTCATTTATATCAACCCTCTGAATCCGATTGCTCAGATACGGAATCAGAAGACTGAGTGCAGTGTCCCTAATTCCATAATGACGTAGCTTCCTGACCAAAGTTTCGTGTTGCACACAATCAAAGGCTTTAGATAAATCACAAAATATCCCTAACTTGAATGATAATTTGATATTTAGAGCTCTGTTAAGAAACTATCGGAAAATAGACGGTAATAAAAAGGTCCGTCTTAATCCAGGGTGCAAGGTTTCCAAAGAACTCAGGCACCGCATGTCAGGGGGCGCCGACGATGATTAAGTTTTGGACCGTAGGTGAGGCGCCTCAGAAGGTCAATAAAAAAATATTTTTGAGGGTGATATCTATCTCCTGAAAACTGGTGTAGTGCTTGTACCCGGGCGCTGGTTATGTTTAAGACGGGCCTGATGATAAGGGAATTTTTGACACTATTTGTGGATATTGCTCTTCATGAATGTACTCTAAGTACCTATGTGTCAATATCAAGATTCGCAGTCGATCTGAATGTAATGTTTTTTTTTTGTAGAAAGTAATTAATAAGGTAACTGCGAGACGCGTCCGAAAAAGCGAGATAAGAAATCTGTCGCGCGAGATGTCCGCGCTGTCGAGTCGGTGCGCAAGCGCAGCGGTGGTGACGGCGATCGTATCTCGCGCCGATCGTGCGACGTCGTCGCGCCGACGATTAAAACGTCCTCGCGACTTAAACGAGCCGCGCTATCGACCATCGCGTTTGCGATTTATGCCTATCGCATCTCCGCACGTGTGCGCCTCGCTTTGCCCTTTCATATAAAGGGCTATATTCACCCTTAACTTAGAAGGCAATAGTACTCTAATAACACAGTGTTATTGCGATTGGAAACAATTCTCCCGATTACAATAGCGTTGACTTTAGTTGGAAATGTATGCGACACGTGAGAGGCTCACAGAGAAGCAACAATAAATATCCCTGTGACTTAATTGTAATAAAATAGTAAACCACAGCATAGTGAAGTATAAAAAGGATCGATAAAGCGACAATCAGAATTAGAAGACACTAAAACATATACATGATGGCGACGCCACGCAGCACAAAGATGAGCTGTAGCACTACGGCACACAATTGAGTGCGCAAACACTGGTGCAGGACCAAAGGCTTTCCGTACTTTCTGAGGTATGGCAGTGTAGATTTCCATACTCCAAGCTTTTTCGGCGAAAAACTCAATAACTCTTTAATGGTGCCACTTGGTGCTTGACCCATGAATACCTTAAAAATATGGGACATATACACATGGCACAACTACTATAAAGCCCACTAGCCCTTGAAAATAAATTCCACTAACCAATAAGTTTCAGAATGTTTTCGTCTTTTCGTGTCTTTATTTATACAGCAATTTTATCGCATATAGTGGCTAAACTTTTGTTTTTTTTTTAAAACTACTGTGCTTCTAAACTTCTGACCGGTATCTATTGCAATAAAAAATCTGTATCTAGCGAGCGCCGACAGTTGGATGCCTTACCCGTCTTTATTGCAAGCGTTCATTTAAAGTTATTGTAACTATTCCAGAAATATTGGTCCAAATTTAAAACAGATTGCTGTTTTAAATTTAGACCAGGTATTTAAAGAAAATAATTAAATGGTATTATTTTGACTGTGATCAGGTAATACGTAAAGTGTAGCAAATACTTACATTTAATAAAACAAATACGTTTAAAATGTTTGATCTTTCTTACCTTCATTTTTGATGCAATATTTGTTGTTACAAATTGCGTAGAAATACTCACGAGTGAAGGATGTGTGGCGTGACGAACGTAACGAATGTGAAACGTTTTACTTTTTGTGGTGACCATCTGTTTAATGGTTTTACTTTGTATTTGTACTTCATTACAAAATGTTGGTGTAGGTATGCCCACTGCTTTACGTGCGAATGGTTGAAGTTAAAGCCGAAACGTTCAACTATCGTGCTTTAAAATTACTATCTATAAAATCATTATAATAGCTGCCCCTCCTAAATTAGCAAGAGTAGATTAGGGATTTCATCGCGAGATATTTTAACCTAATTGGATATAAATGTATCGGTATGACCTGAAGAAGGTGGCGGCACCCGACTGGACGCGGAAGTCCAGCGGAGTATCGTGATTGTTGATTGATATAAATCTTCACCTTGCGATCTATTCGCAGGTACTATACTAGTTTCCATATTATTTCCGGTATTTATTTAAATGACTCGCAATATTTCTTAAAATACTGGTTTGAAATTCAAACTCTAAAAGAAAATATTTATCTACATGAAATTTTTAAAATGGATATCTTATTCGTTTTGATAAGGATGTAACTTTGTTGCCACTAAACTAATGTTAGATTTTAAATTAACATGGTTATTTTTATTACTAACAGTATTTAAAACGGGATATTTACCATGTTTTTTATTTTTATTTGTTGGAGTTCGATATTTCGACATTATCTACGAATGTCTTGTTCACGAGACTGACGTTTGCGGGTAGATGTTGACGGCATTAGAAGTGTCCATATCGGACTAAAAAATATCGAGCTCCAACAAATAAAAATAAAAAACATGGTAAATATCCCGTTTTAAATACTGTTAGTAAACTAATGTTGTTGTTACTTTTTCCCCTATTTATAAATATAAAAATGCGTACTGTGAGTTGCATATCGAAAAATCCGAAAATATTTTGGAGACGTATAAACCAATCAAAATATACTTTATTCAAGTACCGACGCGATTACAAGCACTTTTGATTCGTCATTTAACAAACTATATTAAGTGAAGCTATTATTAGTGATATGTTTAGTTATATCACTTACTCTACAAAACTTACATCTCTATAATATTAGTAATTTAGTTTAGTTTGTAGAGTATTAAAAGTTCTAAATGAATGTCTTCAAAGCTTGTTTGTTATTAGACAATACAGATCGCTATGTTCTTGCATTTTAAATCTGTAATATCTTTGAAAATAACTATTAAAATTACACGCTGTAAAGGGTCATATTGTCGTATGTTTATTGAATGCACAATGTATTTAAGGTACTTAATTGAATAAGGATTAATGCTGTGTTGCTTAAAATCGCTTCGAAAATATTCCATTATTTCTCGTAAAAGGAAAGGATAAAAATAGTTATTGTGGGTTATCCTTAATACACATATACACATACATATACCATCGCTGACTTTTTTGTAGACCTTTTTATCGTGTACAATACCTACATTCTTTTGATCTATCTTTGTTTTTTTTTTATTGATTGTAGCGTTGAGCCAGCGCTTGCTTACATTAAGCACAAAAAATGTGTTTATTTACGACATCACATTAGAAACCTCTAAAATTATCAGTGTTTCCCTACTATATTGTGCATGTATTAAACATATAACCCTTCATCTTAAATCAATCTATCTAATCATAATTTTAAATATCAAAGCATAAACAGGGACAGACAGACAGCGGTAAGTGACTTTGTTGTATAGTACACTCTGTATTTAGTAGTCTTTGAAGATGATTCGTTACCTCCTGGCGCCATCGTAGAACAGCAGTGATACCTAATTATTGCTTTATCATCCGAATTACATACTGACATACCTACTCGCCAAAGTCAATCTTTATGACAATTGGAAGTAGGTTAGAATCGACTTCCTTGATTTGTACACATTGAAGTACAAGTGGAGCTCATACGAGGTATTTAGAAAAGACGCTATAGTTGGCACAACTTTTAAAAAAAGTTTGTTTCTATTTGAATTAAGTATATTCTAAGAATATATAAAAAATATGTGGGTTTTGTGATTTATCATTCATCGAAATATTGCAGTGTGTTCTTATATAAATGTCAGTGTCGCTCCATGGTCTCCTTAGAAGACCAGATGAAGGTGCGATAGAGTCTTTGAGACAACAACTTTAACAAACAAATCGATGACAACGTTTGGTGGCTCTGATTCTGCTGCGCAAATGTTTTTCATGTAATTTTAACAAACACAATTTATTAAGTCGATAATTTTAAACCAAATAGGCGACATCAAAGCGTAGCGTGTCGGCGCGAACTTTTTTATGTAAAGAGCAGGGCGTCACTGTAACACTGGGCTGTCGTGTTGCTGGCCGCGAGCTGCTGCCAGTGGCCACACGTACTCCGCCACCGAGCTAGAGGCTGCTAGGCGCGGGGCGGGGCCTGCACTGCACTGCGTTCTATTAGCTACTCGAGTCCGACTAGAGGTGAGTACACACGCTATTTACTTTATATTTCCTATTTGTATTGAATTATTTTAAAATACTTACGGCTTTTAGAAAATACATTTATAGATACGTAAGTAATTGCAATTTGTTGATGGAATAATCTTCATTTATTGACTAATAAAAGAGCGCTAATCGTTTTGTACGAAGGAGTTGGATATTAGCTGACATTGTTCTTATAAAAATGGTCAGTGTTTGAGAAAGCGTCTCATACGAGCATGTAATGTAAATTAGGAAGGTAATGTAAATTCGCAGCTTTATTTTATAGTACGTCCTATTTTTTCTAAATTACACTCTAATCTCGTGTGGCGTTATGTGTGTCATCCAATTTATGTATGAGAGTATAATGAAAGCCGGTGCTCGCTAGTGTATATGTTTCTTAATATCACAACTCCGTCTAGGAAGGTAGGCTCTTAGGAATCCTAGTCAATAACACTCCGATATCGTAGCGCCTTTAAAGGGCTTTAGACCTAGTGCCATTCAGATAGAGCTGAGATTGCCTTAGAAATACAAAAATAACAAGAATATATGAACGGCTAAGGCGTAGGTTCTCGTATGTACTGGCCCCGTATGTACTGGGTATGTGCTACGGCGCGTTCCGCGTAGGCTTGTAGGAAAACGCCGAGACACGGGGTGTGGAAGTGTTAGTAGCTATGTATCGAACGTAATAGTTTTTTCCCTTTCATGGCGACACCTACTCACGTAATGAGCCGGCAGGGCGATGGCTCCGGTCAGGTATGCGGGCTGCCTACTGAGAAGTGTCACCGGCTCGCTGCTTACATGGGAATTGCAGAATTTGACAATATGTGTGTCGGAATTTCACATACATGTTTACCATTTTTAATCGATGTTTTTCTACAATATTATTATGCAAATTCGACAAACCATTTAACTACAATGTTGGGTATGTGTTTATTTATAGTCGTTAATAACGCGTTTACGTTGAAAGTAAATATTATGTTCATTCGCCATTTTTGAAGTTAGAAACAAGGAAACCGACGTTTTGGAGGCCGATCTATCGGGTGTTTTAGTTTCGTTACCCGAGATGGTGAAATTGGGTATGAAAGTCAGTAAATCGGTGTTTCCTTTATTGATATTATAAATACGGAAATCGTCATCGGAGTGAGCGTCAGGCGTTCATGCGAAATACGTTTTATAGGTAGTTTACATTTTTGTGACAAAGTATTCTGTGAATGCGTAGGCAAGTAAATGCAATATTGTCTATAAAGGACGACCTTGCTCGTGTTTGAAATAGCGCTAATTATTGCTGTTAATTTCCTCATATAATAAAAAATAATGCAAGATCATAATAAGTAAACAATAACTTTATAGTCAATTGCACGTGGAAGGAATAAACTGGAGTTTACATGTAATTGAAGCTATTAGTCGAGCGAACGTTTTGTTTCAATTTGAGCTACTGACGGATTCATCAATTCGTTAATATTTGTCAGTGTCCACTAGCTGCTCCGTAGCCTCGTTCTGTGAGACCGTTATGGTCCAGGAGACGGAGCCGGAACTGGAAAGAGCTGATCTTTTTCTCATTTCTTTTAAATAACAATGAGACCTAAGGAGGAAGGCTGCCATCTTAAACGAAATATTTTACGATCTATGATCGGCTTCCTTCTCGAAGTTATACTTCGTAAAAAGTGCTTCTGTTTATTCTTATGTATATAAACTGAAAAGTAACTATCGTGTTCGAGTCACGGGCTTTAATGACGTTCAATATATCTAATGTAATGTTACGAGGCTAAACGCTCCGAATTAGTAGTGCTGCAACTCGGCCACGCCTCTGGCCGGAGTAATTAGCCGGAGTACTATTAGAACGGTATTTCTCATCAATTGACGTCGAAATCGTACTCGTAACGCGCTGCCATAGAGGACGTGTGAGTACTTATACATTATACTTGCTGTTGTATTCAACTATTGTACCGCTTAAACAATAACACAGCGATCGATACTCTCAGTCTGACAACACCGAAGTACCATTAGAGAGGATTCGATATCGTACTAATTATAGTTTGATAACATTCGGCATCTTTGACGTGTGTAAGTAAATATTTGAAGTAAATTTTATGAGGCTTTGTACGGACCTGTGTCCGTGTGAGTGGCACCGCTCGCCATTAATCCTATCAATAATGTTTCGGTTTGTATGTTGAATGAGCAAGTGTAATTACACGACAAGGCGCATCTCCTCTGCATCCCCAAAATAAATTTAGAAAACAGTTGCAGGCGGTACAGACTAATTATAAAGACCATTATTTCTGTGAATGTGTCACAATAATACGACTAAGAATACGCGTTGCTCTAATTTATCAGAAATACTCAAGTTCCCCAATATCAGGTAAGAAATTGAAATATGCCTACACTGTTTATTGGTATCATTGTGTTGCTGTAAAAACGTAGATATAATTACAAAAGGTTATCTTTGGAATCTGACAAAACAATAACTAGATAGGTACCCGCTCTCGCCCGAGGACTTCCTTCAAACCCTAATCCCCATGTCAAAGGCGAGTGCACGTCCGCCCCGCGCGATCACCGACGACATCTGCCGCCTCTCTGCCCGCCGCTCGGCTTAACCCGGCTTAACTGCGCTAAGCCCCGACTAGGAAACTATTAAATAAACACGCGCTAACAGCGGCTTTCGACAACATCGCGCCTTAAATAGATACTCGTAATCGTTTGAGTGACACTCTACTCTTCAAATTGTCGGCGGCGGGAAGTAACAGGTAACATTCAGTCTTAATAAAAGTATTAGGTAAAGTACGGTATAGACCGTAACTGCGAATTACGAGCACTTTTCAATTGTCGTTCTAGAGATTTGATCTGAAATAGATAACACATGAACTATTTTAACTTAAAGCAATAAAAATCGTAAGTTTGGTTTAAGTTTATTAAGGCAAAACTATACAAATTATTTATTTAAGAGATTTTTTATATGTACATCGGGTGTAGAAATGTTCGTAAAAGTATTTAATATTCATAAATAGTTTTTTATTTATTCGTAAATATTAACTTGTGTATTGTATAAAATAATACGCCATTACCTAAAATTTTCGAGCGTCTACTTTAGAGACGGCAAATAACAAGGCGCCGTTGACGATGGGATCTAAACCTACATATATGTTGTGTTTTAGCACCGTAAATATGTTAAGGAAGGAAAACAGCAACGCAAAGCATTGTGTTTTGATCTTAGAATAAATAGAGCGTCATAGAACACTACCAGAAGGCAAAGCAGAAGAGTCGGAGAGGTCGGAGGCATGATATTTTTATCATTTAGACTGTTCGAAAGGACGACTACGATACTGATTATCTGTTTAGAATTGACGATTAAAAGCTAGAAGAAGCTTCCATCAACACCACCAAGCTGGCTTTTAAGCAAATAGCGCCATAATGTAAATATTGCAATATAAATTTTGTAGAGTTTCTGTAAGCACCAATTCGACACTCAACGTATGACCATGGAATCTCGTAGAACATTAAAAAGTTTTAACTTCAATGAACCTTAAATAATCTTTTAGAATATACTTCGTTGGCACTTTGCTCAATTTAAAATTATGCATAGTTATGTTGTCGTGGGTTTTCTATAGGCGCCCAGAACTCAAAGTCCAAACGCGGGTACCAACGTTAAGAATTGGAGATTGTGTCACATTCAAATTATTAATTTAATGAAAAATGCTTCATTCTAATTCTAATATTAAAAGTTGCACGTTGAAAAAGAGTAACTACTGAGTTTCTTGCTAGTTCCTCCGGTAGAATCTACATTGCGAACTGGTGGTAGCTTCACTTAATATGGTTTTTAAATGACGATTCAAAATTACTTGTAAAAGTTTACTTGAATAAAGTATATTTTGATTTGATTTGATATAAGGAAAATTTAAAATACTGCAGTCGTGTATCGAACTTCAGCCGGTAAATATCGCCTCATAGTCAAATGTTTCTTGACATTGGTGATGTGTTCTCTGGTCGAACCAACCGCGAGGAAATCTGCGCGTATCGTTAAGATTCTTCGATATGCGTGTACTTTAGGGCTGCCGACCTCAAATTTCAAAAACTAGAACTTTAATTAGTGTAGTGTAGTGGCAATACATATTTAAATGGGGACACAGTAATAGAGTAGCGAGTAGAGAGTAGAGGATGTAGTTAAATTAATTTGTAGTGAAAATGAAATTCAAGTAATAATAATAATGGAAATTGTACGCGGGCCGCGCGAGCACTCCGCAGCGGTGACGTAAGGACTGCAAAGGGTGTGTGAGATATTTAAAATATCTACCAAACGTACATGTGTATTTATCTATATAACTAATCAGAGCACATAATAATCAGGACATGTCCTGGGAAAACAATGGTTGGCAACTTTTTTTCTTTCCATCCAGTGGATTTGTCCATTTTCATAAAATATGTATCTTTTTTACAGGACTGTATTTTGGTATATTATAAACAAAAGTTGTTGGGTATATTATTTATATTATAAAAAACCATTTCTGCATTTCATTTTGGTTCGATAATGGTTTTGTTTTAATATTATTTATTTTCTCAGTCAAATAATTTAAATGGATTAATGTTATGTTATCATAAATATCCAATGTTGTTTAGATAATTTAATTATTAATAAATGATTAAATATATTTACTCAGTTTTTTTTTTTAATTTTTTGATTATTACTTATAATACAGTAAAGTGAGCGAGCCGTGTAAGCGCTTAGAAATGTAATCTCGCTTAAAATAGCGTCAGGCTGTAATTTTAATGTATACTCCGATTGTATTCTGTTTGTTTACCTATGACGATGTTTGCTATAAATCATAAATAAATAAAACCACGTTCATGCACGAAGGAAATCGACTTCTACTTGAAAGTTCGCTCTCACAAACAGCTTTCTTCCTCCATCAGATGTCATTGTATAAGATTATATTAAGTCACAAGTGGAAACCAATTTCCAGAGGAACCCGCAACCACAAAGAGGTAGAATAACTATGAGTCAGGAAGTTTCAAGATTCAACTTTGTTGTTCGCGTGAGATGTGTATTCACTAAACCCGACTTATCTCTGAGTAATTCTTTGCCATTAATTTTAACATTCGAAAATATCGAAAGTAATTATATGAAGATTGGTATCTTTTTAGTTATCTATTCATCACACGAATATTTGGAGAGAACCGGTTCGCGATCCACGTGACGCAAGATCATCAGTCATCTCAGTATCTAACTGGAGTAGTCATCAAACGAAGGTTCGGAGATTATTCCGTCATCTTATTCCAATGCGGTTTGCGGTACACATACGAGTATGTGGTAAAATTTTGTTGAATGGGTTTCTTTATGATGTTTTCTTTTACCGTCGACAATGAAGACCCACCCAAGATGAATTAACTTTCACGAATTCATTCATCTTGGGTGTTGTGTTGTATTGGGTTAAATGTAAATTAAACGCATTAATTCTTCACTAAGCAGCACCAATCTGCTTGTCTGGATTTGAACCGGCGATCTTTGTTAAGTTAATCCTATCAAAGACCATATCATATTTAAAGTCACGTTATAAGGCTGAAAACGATTCTTAATTATTCTACTATAGCATTGACATTTCTCGTTCTGAAATTCAAAATAAACAACTTACTCGGCTACCACTCCATTAAAAGTAAAACATAACAAAGGAAAATAATACGTCGCGTCGAGAGGCACGACACAAAAGGCACTATCTCAATCTATAAATCGATTGATATTCGCGTTTGGGACAAAACGCGAAGCGCGCGAGTGGGTCGGCGGGGCTGAGCTCGCGTGGGTGCGCGGCGACGCGACGTGCAGTGCGCGAAGTCCTCGCCCCTCGGGTCCGCTGCGGCAGACGGAGCGGCGACGCAGGCTTTTTGCGAATCTCGGTGGCTCACCGCGTGCGGGGCACATCGTCACATCACATTGATAGTCATGACACTTACGTCGGCAGGTGTTCCTTTTGGTAACTGATCAACGAGCCCGACACGGATGCGATCGACGATGTTAATTATTTGAATTGATATGCGTACATAATACATGTCGCGGAGAGAATGAGGCAACTCCGTCAGTCTGATGCGCGATCTGTTTATACATTCTCGATGGTGATTTAAGTAATGCTTGTATTCGAAATTATTTAGAGTAGAAGAATACGACAGTTTTATAGATGGCAACGGGGCGCGGTGCGGCGCGGGGCGGGCGGCACATTAGTGCGGCACTAAAAATACGCGGCGACATTTACCTTTGTTTTAATCCTAACTAAATCGGTCGCCGGCGGCCGCTCCCCGCTCAATAAATCCCGCGCGGAATGCCGCGGCCGCCACTCTCCGCCGCTCTCCGCCGTCGCTTAATCTCCGGAGAACAATTGAACAGATTTGGTTATCCTCTCGCGTATTTTTAAGACGTGTGGCGGTCGTTAGCCGCGCTCGCCTCCATTCTTCACTTCGATAGATTTGTACTGAATGTTCGACGATCGCACACGTGTCTCTCACTCGACGAGACTCACGAGTGCTCTTTGATGGAGCTGCATTGTTTTGATTTTATAGCGATCCTCAAATAGTCACCGCATACATTCCCTTATCTATTTTAGTACTTTATTTCTGTTCACTCAGTATTTAAAACTTCACGGTTCCCGGTTTTTATTGCTTTATCTTCGTCGGGACTAATAATGTTGACTATTTAATGCCGATTAGATTGTGTTCAAAAACTCAGAATGTATTTATTTACACAAATGATTTGATAATAAAGTAACATGCGAACCTTATTGTAGAGACATTGAAAGCTGAACAAAACAAAAGAACGGTTCCAGTGAGAGATGTACAACAGTCGGCCGGCGCTCGGGCGGCTCTCGGCGTCCGGCGGCTTTGAAGTCGTCGCTGGCACGCGACCAACGAGGATCCATCTCGACGATTCATAGTTTCTAAGTGGACTCATTAAAATACGATAAAATAGATCTAAAAGCAATCCAACCACTCAAAAACAATTTATTTTTACTTTCACAATATTTTTGATATCCTACTTTTACTTTTGTTATATAATATTTCGTAACAACGAGTGTATGCCTACTTGTTTTGGCTGTGCTTGGGAAACAAAGGAAACGGATATATCGATTTTTGATTAAGCATTCTAGGTACTGGCAGATAACTATAACAAGAATGAGGCAATTTTACTGAGGAGTTAATATTAATCTATTCTTAAAGGATTTATTGGTAGTAAACAAATTTACCAGCTGCGAGCGCAGGCGGGACTCTCGCCGATGCATCTCCACTGACATATTTACGAGCATCCCCCTTCCCCCCTCGCCCTCGCCCGCCCCGCACTCTTCTCGGTTATGTCGTCTTGTTGCATTGCGGAGAATGCGTGTACAAATAAATAAATCTAAATGGAGGAAACGTCGCGGCACAAAGTAGCGGCGCAACTCTGAGCTGTTTATTGCGGTTTCGGGACCGCTGCGGATTTATCGCGACCGCGCAGTCGCTGTAAACACGTCACCGCGTCCGCCGCCGCGTCCGTCGTCTCTACAATGTAGAACAAGCGCTCATTGTGTATTGCGCTGATAGATTAACTATTATCTCTCACCGCTATCGCTGATTTATAGCGCGTCGTCAACTATTGCGTGCATAAATTTTGGACAAGCGCAAACAGTTTCCGAGGCGAGCAGCTGCCGCCGTGCGTCACTTATGACAGTTGGGATCTAAGTATTGAAATAAGACTATGTCGCCGGTAACGCTCAGCGCAAATCATCAATGGGCGTTACGATCCGCATTCCCGCGCGCGGTGACCGCGGCGAGCGCCGGCAATGCGCGCCGAGCACACGTGCACCCCGTGATAAATCTCCTTACATCACAACTGCATAAATCTCACCAGAGTCAACCCCCGCGCCCCGCTCCGTCCCCGCCGCACCCTGATCGACGATTATATATATTGTATTGTCAGAGCCGCTTCCTGGCGTCTTTATAAGCGCATTATGAATGGCCCGAACTCTAATTATACACTCGTTGCCATGTAAGCTTAAGATGATTTCCTGCTACGAGATAAATCAGCTCTGAGATAAGTCAGCCATCACTTCTCTCGAGCGACACTTTTATAGTATTTTATAGACATAATTCTTTGCCGTAAGACACTTACATTACGATAACTACTAGCAATTACTAGAACTGTTTATAATATGTTTGTAAATTCACACAATTTATAAAAATCGACGTTGCTTGCAATCACTCAGAAAACACTGAGTATAATGATTTATTATTTTCATATTTTAAATTAATTGTGTAATTAAATGCTGCCACTGCTGCTATATTTGACTCGTGGATAAACCTGAAGCTTACTTACGTGCCAAATATATTTTTTGTAAGCTTACCTAATCACCAACCCCGTCGAAGCTAAAATTCGCTTCTGTGAGTCGATCTGGTGACTATAATATGACTGAGCCATATAAGCGATGTCATTTATTAAAAAGTGAGAATTGCTGTAATTGTGATTACTTAAAGTTTATATTAAATAAATTAAGCAATGAAATACTGACCTACTGACGGTGTTAAATTCATTTTATAGCAAGATTAGTTTTATAAAATCAGTAAAATATAGGAATTAATTAATTCCGTAATTGAAACGAAATTACACTCCCTATTATGTTTGAGAAAAACAACTACAGAGTTTCTTGGAAGTTCATGTCGGTACTCGGTAGCATCGACATTCCGAGATACCGGTAGCGCTCGACGATTTAATAGAACTTCTAAACTGTTTTGGAAATAGTTTGCTGGTTCATTTCGTTCCGAACAAGTCACACGATATTGTTACCGCTAATAACGTTTTGTGTGAACGTATGTCGGTATTAAGAGTGAATACAGTTCAAACAAACATAAAAATAGCATTAATAAAAATAGCGTTAATGCTATTTTTATGTTTGTTTATTACGTTGTCGTTACAACGACAACGCATTGACGCTTTAAGTTTGCCATACCTCGTACAAGTACCTAAATACGTGAACAATTGCAGTTCTTCAATAGAATTTATAATAAAATAGACACCAGTGTCGTTCCTGTTGGTGTTTCTCAGTAGAATCCTCGCGACGAATTGATTACAGTTTTACGTTACGTTTAATTAATTAGGTGGACTTGTATAACCGTTGTTGCTTAGTATATTGATTTGTTTTGGGTGACAGAACCAGTAAACTGCAGATGTCATTTGTAAAAAATACATTGGTAAAGAAGGCATATTATTCGATACAAGATTATATAGATGATAAAAAAGCGTGGAGTTAATGCTTGTTGACTTCCAGGCAGGAGACAAAACATACATATATGTATAAGCATATTTAACTAACATGACTGTATTTTTAGATGTTAAAAAGAGTAACTACTGAGTTTCTTGCCAGTTCTTCTCGGTAGAATCTACATTTCGAACCAATGGTAGCTTTACTTTAAATAGTTTGTTAAATGACGATTCAAAAGTGCTTGTAAAAGCCTACTTGAATAAATTATATTTTGATTTTGATACAAGGGACATAACATCTTGGGTGCCCAGGTTGAAAGTGGAATGCTGTAATGTAAGGAATGGTTATTATTTCTTACAGCAGCAATGTCTTTGATCGGTGATGACCACTTCCCATCATACCTATTCGCCCGCCCGCTTATCTAATTGAAGCCGGCCTATCTATCCGGCTTATCTAATTGAAGTTACACAAACACGATATTCGGCTACTTACACCGTTGTCGCCTCGCTCTTTAATCGCATAGGTAGTGTATGTTACCGCGTGCAGTTCCAAGTCTTGTTGCAAAAACTGTATCTGCGCACAAACTCTCGTCCCATGTCTGACCGGCCACGTAGATTGTCCGGCACGTGTTGTAATCCGAGCTCACTTTAATGAGGTATATTTAAAAAAAGCGTGTAATAATAAGTGACGCTTATGACGCTTTAGTTTTGTTTGCCTTTAACCGTAATAATAATTAGTTAAAGTTAGAAAGTATCGTTCCGTCCGGTCGCGGCGGCCGCGGGCTGCGCGACGCGACATCTGTTTCAGGTGCCTCGTTACTGTCATAATTCTTCCTTACATTCGGGGCGTCAGAATCAAATTGTTTTCATTTGTAATTTATGGTTTACGCTCATAGATAAATATATTACTAAAACGACTTCGCTATTTATATTCATGTAAGTAGATAAACGAATGTAGTTTCATGATATTTTAAGTAGTAGGTACCAATTGATGTTTTAATTAAAAACAAGTTTATATTGTAAAAAAGTTCACATATAGTTTATTAAGTAATTTTTGCCAGCCAGCCAGCAGCATCTAATTAGTCAGAAAAATCCTGAAAGAGCGTAAGAACCATGAATATGTTGAATAAAACACTAGTTGCACACCGACCACAACAGCCTTGTTCGAATACAACAAACCTCAATACTTTGTTTTGATTCGACTGTTTTATTGGCGAGTTAGTGTGTAACAATATACACGGGCAAAGAACCTCTGCTTCGTTCGTCTGCCTTTGCATAATGAGTACACAAAATAATATTTTTCAACTTAATCAAAACATCAGAGAAGACTTATTCTCATTGTCAACCTCTGCCACTACGTTGAGGTTCAAGTATATTACGTGCCTAATAATTTTGATCAAAACCGGTTTTGCATTTTTAATACCTACGTATTAGAATAGTTGGATCACGAAGTCACGAGCCTAATTCTATTAGAAAATATATGCATGTTCACTAGTGTTACTAATATGAATAATATTGATAACACATTTGCACCCGTATTTAGACGAGTAGGTAATTGCATCGGGCGCCTCTCTTGTCTGAGCTCTATGTACCCGCATTCGACCTGATTCTTGCCGGATAAATTGCTCTACAACTTACTTACTAATATTATAAAAGATTACAAAATTAAGACATGTAGATAAGTGAACAAATACCAAGTACCAGTAAAAAAAAATGAAGAGATTGTATGAACTCATACATAGGTTATGTAAATACCTACTGAAGGTCACTTTAAGTATCAATATTTGAAAGCGGTGGTGACCACATTTTGTCAAGTCTTTGCTCGTCTTCTTTACTTGCAATCGTGCATCGAATTCTTTTCAAACTCCATCCGCTCGATTCAACCGCATCACTCGAAATTGACGTTTATTTGTTTATTTTGCTCGTTACGATCTAAACATTACCTAAGCCGTTTATCGTTAGGAAATTATTTTAAGCTGAGGGAGTAAATAATATTTCTACGTTAGTTCGTTATATTACGCAACGTTACAATATACATTTTCTTTTCATTATGATGTATTAATTATGTCATGTTAGGCTGTCAGATCCTGACTAAATTTGACGCAGAATTAAACAAAGTCCTTAATGATTGTCATCATCATGACTTCATATCTTATTGAGTTCTATTTCTATTCATATACAATTATGTATATAATGAATTTGACGAAAAAAAAGACCCGCTGAGTTTCTTTCGCCGGTTCTTCTCATGTCAGGTGTTCCTTTTTCCGAACCGGTGGTAGTGTTTAATTTGACCATCAATAAGAAAGTGTAATGCTTCTATATTGAATAAAGGAATTTGAGTTGAGTTTGAGTTGACTATAGAAGGAATTTATGAAGTATTCCGATCAAATCTCAATCTTAAATAAAATTCAAAGCTCACTTAATATGTATTGCTGTGTACTGATTCGAGCGCTGAGGGAGCCAGTGTAGTAACAGTCACAAATCATAAATGGTTTTATTCTCCTTGTCGTGCATGAGTCTTAGTGAAGGTCTCCTGCTAGTTTACTATCAATATGATTAGGTGCTCTAATCCTCAAAATTCCTTAATCATCAATAAAAATCCGATTCGGTGAACTTCACACACTTAAAAATTACCTCAGTATTAAGAATTACCCCAATACTTATAATATACCTATACCTTAGAATATAAAAAGTCATAAGTGTCCATGTCCAATATAAATAATAAAAGAAATATTCGTACATCTTCAACCAATTAACAATGTGGATATGTTAAATGAACAAACTCCGCGTCTTCTACAAGCTTTTATTCAACTCGTCAACTATTCAACAATCATTATTGTTTAGGTTCAATCTTGCAAGGTTAATTAGAACCATTTGTTCGTAAACAACTGGATTGAAATTGTACACACTGTTTCAGATCGGATGGCATAATTCTATGTCCAAGATTGTCTCCAGATGAAGCTTATAAACGGCTAACAGCGAAGACACGAAATTTGTAAACGCACAAAATTTTAATTTTTGAAAATGTTTTTACAATTATTTTTTATCTTTCGGTACTATATTTATGGAGCGATCGATTTTAGAAAATCTTTCATCATTAGACAGCTACTGTGTTCAGGAATAAGTCAGTCAGTCAGTCAGTTTACCTTGGCGTCTTAATAAATCATTGATTAATTAGGCATATTACTCAATATTATATTAATGATAATGATACGTGGAATCAGTGTTTGTTGATTTCCAGGCAGGATATGTATCAATTTCAATGTACTACTTGATATTAACTACGATATAAGAAGCGACTTTCGGATCCGGTGGGAGCTTTGCATTTAATTCAATTTCGTAACATGAAGATTCAAAGGAGCTATTTTATTGTTCATTTGCGCTATTATTAGACAATAATAACACTCAAAGGTTAAAATACACGATGGCAGGCAGTACAGGTTTTTCGTCACGAGTTGAGTGCTGCGATCAACTAGTCGCTCATACAGCCTCTTATAGAGTAATATGACTCGTGATATTATCATTGTTCGATTAGTTTGCGTTTCTGTTCTTCGATAGCGTACGGCCGAATACAAACTTAATATTTGCTCGTTTCCTTATACCTAAATATATATTTTTTAATTTTGAATAAACTGAAACTCATTAACTTAATGATATATTTTCAAATTAAGAAATATTGCATAGCTTTTTTGTGACGTAAATTTCCCTAAAAACTTTACAATCAACCCCCGATACCCTAACCCGGATTGATGCCATGTACAATTTTTAATAAGTTAATTTTAATATTGGGCAACAAGTTCACCAAATTGGATTACTAGGCGATAGTATATTGTTGGTCTTAAAAATGTTTACAGAGTGAACTTAAACTTATTATCTTGTCCTGTTCTTAAAAATACTCCATCTACAGACGACCAATAATTTTGTAGATATAAAGATATAGTAACAGATCTGTAATCAATCTTGATAGTATTAAACTAACAGTTTAAAAATGATCCTGGAGTGAAACCTCGTAGGAAGACGAGTCGCAAAAGTGTTACGGCGACCGCCGACTGATTTCCATAGCCGCGGGTCGTTATCGTCTAATTTCACTACCTAATGATAACCCCTACATAACAGTCCCCCATTCAAAGATACATGAATAATATTTCCACCACGCTAAGTGCAAATATACATCATAGTATACATACACAGAGGTTTATTTGTATGTTCGTATGTAATTTGTTTGTTTGATTTTTCCGATATCAAACAAAAATTTCTAACCCGATTGATATCAAATCTCTAAATGGTGATTTTAGGTTGCGTTGCTATTAGTAAGGGCGTGGGCTCCAAGCTCGCCGAAAATATAGAAGAATGCTTCTCGAATCTGAGTTAAATTTGTTGTTGTTGAAATATCCCTCACATCTTCTGTGAGAGATATTTACATCAATGATTCGACAAGAGGAAATAATTGAATTTTCATAACTGAAGCAAGCTGTTATCTGACTTTAGCACAATCGGCACCTATACATTTTTATTTCTTCGTGTGCGTTCTTGAATAGATACTTACTGATTTTCATGCCATTTTTCGGGCAGACTCTTGTATGGATTTCAAAAGTATATATTTTTAGTTAAAATTTGAATATTTATTATAACCAATATGTTTTAATTTGGTCAATAAAAAACATATACCAACATATACCTACTATCTTTTTTAGCTCACGAGCAAAGTCGGGGAGGTTATAGATATATTTGTATTCGCCGGTAATTAGTTGATGCGTATTCAATTATTTCTACTATTGCGTTTGCGGTAGAAAAAATCGGTTAGGTATCTATTCAAGAATGCAGTTGGAAATAATTAGTTTGTAATTACGTCTAAATGGAAATAAACGTATTTCCTGACGCAAAGGTTGCAACGACTCAGTAACTGCGTAGGTATGTGTGCGGTATACGATATGGGGTGGGAGGGTGCTTCCTCCAGCTTTGGGCTTAAGCGATATCGACGCAAGCTCACCGAATAAAAATTTAGAAGGAATCTACTGACGTATTATCCGAAGCCTATAAAAGCAGTCGTTGTATCACGGCCACAATACAGAATCCCAAGTTCAAAGCGTCATACATGCTCGAAATATCTGGGCGTATGGGGCTCAGCTTTACCGACGTACATTTATAACGGCCGGCTATTCTCTTGTCTAGCGCTGCATCGTTTCGAGCGATCTTATCTCATCTCACTTTGCAGCTGATTTGCATACCCATACGGCTGTGTTCCGTATACAGGCACACGCACACGCTGACGCAGCCGGCGTGGGCGGGGCCGCAGCTCGCCACGCCTACACCACCAGCTCCTGCCGTGACGTCACTGACTCGATAACGCAAGGAAGGCTGCGAGACGACATCTAGTCCGTTAATGAAAATAATGTTCGTGCAAGTCTAGAAATGTAATCTTCATTAGAACATACTTAGGCGTATACCTGGATATACTGCGCATAAACCTAGTAGGCAGAATAGAATATGTAGTAAGTAGATAGTAGTCGTGGGTGTACTTCACTGACTTTAGGCAAACGTGAGCTATGACGGTAATAGGTAATTCAATTACCTATTATAAAATATGTTTTTGGAATTAGTTTTGATATTGATATTCGTTAAATGAGGACACGTTGCTAAAAATATCTAAACAAGTGCTAGTGTAACGAATGTTCTCATTCGCTTTCACAAAACTTTGAAACAATCATGAGAACAATTTAAATATTTCCTACATTTTGTTTAATAGATAGGTATTAGAAGTAAATATAAATTATGCATGAAATGTTTTAAAATTAATCTTTGTTTTAAAACATACATAAAAATATTAGTATAGGTATAGGTATGTACCTTTACCTAACTAGCTACCCGTCCCGACTTCACACGGGAATAACAAACATAAAAAAATCAATTCTTGTTTTTTCCGGCTGAGAAAGATGAAATCTCGGCTCATCTCTACTATAATATGCATGTAAATATAAACCTTTCCCTTGTGCACTCCAATCACTCATGAGATGAACGCATTGAAGCCGTTGCGTAAAAGAATCCAGCGTACAGACGGCAGGAAGTGACTTTGTTTTATACTATGTAGATTGAAGAGATAGTATTTTTTCCTTATCAACTTGTAATTGAAGCTTGCGCTAGAGCCTTGACAGATCATTCATAAAATCGTATAGCTTACAACGATATATCCATTATAAACAAATACAGCAAATATTTGCAAGTTCCTTCAGCCTGTTCCTGTTATATTTTTGTTCAGTTCCTATTATAAAAGTGTGTTTGTATATTATTTTTACAACATATGTATAAGTGGCCTTTTAGAGATTAGGCTTGGAGTTTATTACACTACGCTGCTTCAATTTTGTCGGACACATGAAATTTCCCTCGCGATGATTTTCTTCACCAATGAGATAAATGAATAGCAGATTTGTCATCACAAGCTCAGTGTCAATGTTTTGGTACACGTTTCCTACATACTCGTTCATCTTGCTTCGTGGTTATCTATGGACATAAATGAGACTAGGGAAGTTTAGATAAACGGATCAGGGCTAAGTCAGTTCGCGACGAGCGCATCGAATGCATTTCCAAAACTTAAGGTTGTCATATATTTTAAAAGGAAAGAAAACTGAGTGTGCCGCTTCCAATACAATATTTCCGCAACGATCGGAATACAATAATTTGAATTTAGATATATTTGACGTTTATAATATTTCATAGTTTATTTTAACAAAATGTCAATCTTCAAAAATGTGATTGACAGTGAATTTGAAAAGTTCTTATAAAATTTAATGTAAAATAATCTTTTCTGTGTAACATACGTACATATTGATATAATTTTCATGGTTCTTATTTATCTAAAATATAGGTTATACAACTAGCTGTTACTTACTTGAAATATTACTCTGACACGACGATAACAAGCTCAGTGTACCTCAAAGGTAATTTATACCTAAAAATAGCCAAAACATATCAATAATAAGAAATTAATTCTAAAAAATAATTCTATACTCGTAGCTCGTCTGCTCGAAACTTGATTTAATTACTTATTAGCTGGCAGCTTATGCTCGCTATAAAGTTATTCTAATCGCTGCTCTGTTAAAGTTTTACTTGTGCTTTTTTTGTTGTTGTACAGTGTTAAGTGTGTTACTGCATTATGCAGAGCATGTTTAATAGATTTAGTGAATTTCGCGTAATTATGGTTTTATTGCATTTAAATTTACATTTGCACTCTCAGCCAATATCATAAATAAACAGACGTTTAATAATATCTTGTTCGCTCATAGAGATTATGAACAATAGAGGTCTAAGGAGACAACCTCGTGGTACTTCTACTCATTATTAAGTTTAGAAATACATAATCGAATTAGACTAGAGATTAATTCACTGTTTTCATTGATTTAACTGCGTCAATATTAATTATTAAAGCACCGATCACGAGTAGTAAAAATATTTTGAAACGTAGCTTTGGTATTTTTAGATCAGTGAACTAATCACGATATACATGATAATGGTTTAAACGTCTGAATGTGTATCTGTCGCTGTCAGCGTACACTAGAACAAGTTAAATAAAAAATAACTTAACATTCTATTTACATTTTTGTTTGAATTTATATTTTTAATTAGGACATATCTAATACAGTAGGATACATAACGCATATTATCGTTGCGCGATTTGAGCAATGCTGTCGAGCGGCGGCCGGCGCCGCGACCATATGCGGGCGGTCGTTAAAACCGATAAATACGTCAAGTGCATGCATAGCTTCGTTTTAAATTAGCCGTGTGATCTATTGATCGATATTGGTGTGGCTTGATTTAGATGCGGGGCCTCGCCCAGGGGGCCGGGGGAGGGAGCGAGCAGGGGGCTCAGGCACGCGAGGTATTCATACAGCTCTCTCCGCTATGGGCTACGCTGCGAGACTCGGCGACAAACGAGCGCATTTGCGTCGCATTATCATTTTGTTATGTCCGCTTTGGCGGCCGCGTCAGCCAGCCCTTAGCTCCCAAACCGCCGCCGAAATTATACAATAATCTAATCGTTTCATTTCATTGAAATGATGCGATGAATAGACGGCGATCTATCGGGACAGCTGTAACGTGTCGCTCGCGCGAACAAAAGGTTTTCTTTAATTATGATAAGGAATCCACGCAGCTGTGACGTCCTCACATTTCGAGCCGCCGCCCGCTCTCCGCTCTGCGCTATAAGCGCACGAGTTCTAATCTCGCATTGAAATGCCCCTAAGGTCTCCTACTTAAATCTATGCTCGAGAATGTCCACATTTAGCGTGTATAGGAAAAATTACTAGTCAGTACTCGCTGGCGAGTGTTCCGAGAAGTGCGGGTGCGGCTTTCTGGGAACAGGCGGCCTTCGGCGACAATGTATCGTCTGTATGTAGCGCTCGCGGTCGGACTCTAATACTGATGCTAATTGTGCCTCGATAAGGTTCCGCCCCGCGGTTGCAACTGTTCCAATTGTTTCCTTATTGATAGCAATCATGGAATTGTTATTGGGCGCGCTTTCTCCCGACGTACTAATATATATATATATCCTATTACCTACCCATACAGAAATACATAATAATATCAGTTAATTATACGTATTTAAAATTATTTTTTATTATTTTTGCAACGGTGATGAAAAAAACATGTTTGTCTGTATGTAAATTGCTACACAGCTAGACATTGATATATACCTACATTGCACTGTGTAATGGTAAATAGAGTCAAAATTGTTTTCAAATATACTTATAGCTATAGGTATAGTCCCGTGTGACTCCCGTTTTGTAGTTATTATATAGGAATCTTATCTCGAGTCAAGTAAGTGCCACATAAGCCGACTCCTTTTATTGTAAAGCGCATTCATTTGTACAACAAGAACTAGGCGTCTCAACAACAAGTATCGTGGCAGAGAACTAACCTGCAACAGTATGCCACCGAAGAGGGTAGCGTCCAACCAGCGTCAACACTAAATATATCGAATAGAATTAGGTGTGGCGACCTCGAAATCTACAAGCACCCTGTAACATTTCAGATAGCAGTAAAGCTATCACCGGTTCAGAATGTAGATTCTATCGAGAAGAAACTGCAAACCGACCGTAGCGAGGTATAAAGTGTTATACCTATACTTATGTATATATTTTTAAAAATAAATATAAAAAGCCATTGCAGAGGAGCCTTTATGTTTATTAGTTAAAAGGAATGTAAACAATGACATTAACAATATTATAAATAACTCGGTAATTTTAAGGGCCAGTTCGCTGTTATTGGTTATAACACTTCATTATATGATAAATTAATATATTTTACACTTCATTAAGTTTTTATTAGTGAATTCGTGCTGTGGAGTAATACAGAAGTCGGGAACTATAAAATTCATTCGGGAACGTTTCGAAAGAAAAATTCTTCGGTATGTATTTAGGTAGATACCTACCTACCTAGTTGCGAATATCTTGTCAGCTGTCATCACGACAATTTTCATGTATGATGTTCTTATATCCTTTGGAATCTATCATTTGATCTTAGGTCTTTACACTCATTGCATCTTCTACCTCCGAGCAGCAATAGGTACTTAGTATTGTTGTGTTCCGATTTGAGGAGTGAACTGCTCACTCATCAAATCGGTACAGTTACCAAGGTTGGTTGCGTATTGGTTATCTGAGAAATGGTTAGAATATGATGCGGCGCCAATGTCTAAGGGCGCTGTTGATCAGTTACCAGTGTCCAACCCGGCTACGACATAAAAAAGCTGTTTATTTTCCTGTCGCATGATAAACGACGGAGGAGATTAGAACTCCCCGAGCAGGGCGTATGGTTGTAGATTAAATGAATACCAAGCGCAGAGTTGGGTCGTGGCGTGATATAAGAATGCGTGCAGTCGTTTATGCGGTATCAATAAAAACAAACAATTTTACAATTGACATTTCGTGTAAAAATGCTGTAAAGAGTAAGTAGTGCGCGGCGTGTCGGGGGCGAACTGCTACAAGCGTGGAGCTGCGCGGGCGCAGACGATGCCTCACATTCCTCGCGTTGTTCTGCTTTGCGACTCTAGCGCACCGCTCGCAGCGGCCGCGTCTCGCGCATAATTCAAACATTTTAAGACGACCGATGCATATTCATTCCATTAATTGAACAATATCAATGAGATCTTCATTTAGACACGTACTTATTGAAATAAAGACACAACATGATGACGATGATAGACCGCACCGCGGACCCGAATAAGGGAGACAGTAAAATCGCTAATGATTCATCATTACCGGCCGCAGTACCGCGGGTGCATACCGCGTGCACTCCGACGGACGGAGATATAGACACGTAGGAGAGGATTCGACACGTGCGACCATCGACATGTTTGATCATAACGAAGAGACATTCCTCGCCGCCCTCATATGAAATGGATACCCTGTCGCGTACCGCGAACCTCGCAAGGCTAGGCGGCCGGGCGCACGAGGAGGCGTGGCGGCCGCGGGGAGCTGCGGGGTAGGCGCGGGCGGTCAGGGTAGGAGGCGCGGGGTGGTCTAATTGCGGCAGTGTTTTTGCGTGCGCCGCAATCTGTATGCGAGCGGCGACGAGCGGCGACGGGCGACGACGGGCGGAGGGCGGCTGTTCCTCGAACGCAATTACCGCATCCGCCGCAGCCATCTTGCGGCGGGTGACTTATGAGGCCCGCGAGCAATTATCGGCAATTAATATAAACAGTGGCCGCTGGACGAGGCCGGACTTAATGCCCGATGGCTTCCGAGACGGCCCCCGTAATACGTCATAAAGAATAATGGCTAAAGAATGCATGATGTTCCACGAATATTTTCCAAAAGGTCGCTTAACTATATAAATGTTTCCAAACTCAACACGACTGATTCACTAATTTGACAAGACAAAGTTTATTCATAAACTTCTAAATATTTTCCATAGAAGGCACAACCAAACTTATCTAAAGAAATGAATCGTATGGCTTTACCCATCGACGGCGCTAGTTAATGACGTCCGATAACAATCTATTAGCTTATAATCGGATCTCATTAACCAACGCTGTTTTTCACTACGTCGCGTCCGAAGCGTCCCTGGGGATCCGTTCGACGCTCGATACGAAAATTAGGAAAAGATTTAGTCTTCTCGAAGATGTTTATACGGTCATAATATAATTATTTTCGAAGGGTTTCAAATTGCAGACTAAACTTAAAACAAGAACATTAGGTACCTACGTTCTTGATTTAAGTTGTAATGCAAAGTATGTTCAAAGTAGTTTTATTGATATAGGTACCTACTCGGCGACGAGGGTCGCAGCCCGCGCCTACACGAGGTTAATGAATGACATACGTGTCAAAGATCTCTACGTCGAAGATTCTGTGTTTGTGTTGGCTTTTAGTATATTTCATCATTGAAGTCATTGTGAGGGTTTTATAATTTTGTATTAATAAATCAATTGTTGCCTCACTGTGTAAGCGTATCCAATCCCACAGATTTTATATTTATTATCGAGTTTCATAACATAATTTAATTTGCTGATTAAACTAGTAGGCATTGGGAAAATATCTACCGCTAGTTAAGTACAACATAGATTAATGGCTGAGTTGGCGTTGTTCCACAAAATTAAAACCAGTTAAAGCTATTCAATCGAAGCGATAAGCAGGTAGGAGTAGCGAGATCATAGAATTCGAGGAAACGATTGAATATTCGGTAGCCGATGACTCGGCACAGGTGGCCGCGGGTTTAATTAGCTCCCGGCGATTAGTCCCGCCGCTACAGGCACGGTGACAGTGCCAGTGCCAGCGATGAATCCTATAGTCCGGCAATAAGGTTCATATCGAAGCGACAAGATCGGAGATATCTTGGGGCTTTCAAAGGGCTTTAATGTCTTAGATAAGATAGCGCTGTGATCAGTTCGGAAACCGTCGGGACAATCTCGGCAGCGCGTCACAAGTAGCGCGGCCGTTAATAGCTCTCTCCATACACGTTCACGTGTTTTATCTGCCGGAGCGGAGAGCCCCGTAAGCCCGAATTAAGTATAATTACGTGTCGAGTACAAATTCACCCGATATCGTCGAGATAAATATGACGGAATGGAATTCTTTCTGTTAAACAAACATTCGAACCGAAGTGTAACGCTAGAGAGCGTGCCATTCTAAAATGTTAATTATAAATAATAATAACACGGTTTATTATTTAGGTACGTTTGGAGCGATTCGGGCATTCCTTACTTTATAGCGGTTTAACGGTCACTAATCAAAATTCCTCTAAGCACTAATTAGAGGTACAACGCAGTCGGGGCGCTCGTCTCCGTCTAATAAATTAGCCTAATTAATTAACTTCTGCTGAAAAATTAGTGTGAATCACGAACCGCGACCGCCCACTGACCCCGCGCGCCCCTCACACCCCGCTACCTGTGCCGGAGCTGTACTGAGTAGATCGAGCAAGTGTACCTACTGGTACACACGAGTACCTACGTCGCAATAATCTATTTCAAACGTATTTTAGATTCTGTGTATTTAAGAACCATACAAATAATTAACTAAATACTCCTGAAAAATACTTTGAAACAGTATTGTATATTATTGATATAATATAGAATAATGATACGAGTTAGGTAAGCCGGTGCAGTTGGCGTAGTCCATCAAGAGCGCTTCTGAAACTTCTGCCGGTACACATGTGTCATGACGTATTCTTTGGGTGTGAATGTAAAAAAATAAACGACTGGCTACACGAGCACTTCACTACATGGTCGTATAAATGTTTATAGCGTTACTGCTGGTAAAATAATTCCGTACAAACAGGAAAAGCGCTAATGTTCGACAAAAAGCGCATGTTGAAATTAATAATCGCCTTTTTATCGTTAGTTTTATAGTTTTTTACGAGACAGCGCCCGTGCATTTACACAAGCATGCATATTAAACGGAATAATAGCGCCGGAGCTGTGTTATCGAGATGTAATTAACAACATATCGTGTCTTATTATGAAAAATTGTTACAATTTATTATATGGTCGAAGCAGAATAGTCGTTTATTTTTACGATTCATATAAAAATAGCGATCGCAGAGCTTAGGGACAACTTGAAACCAGTCCAATTCCACTGCGATGTATTTCGTTCTTGAGGAATTTAAATTTCCATCCAATTCATATTTTGTTACCATAACTCGTGCTCCGCTGTGAACTGGAGCGACCGCCGAGAGCGCATTTGTGAGAGCGTTTAGAAACATACACACACATAAAGATTTTATTTCAGCACCACCCACCTCATATTCTATGAGCTAACCTAACTTACACCGTCACTTGCCTGGAAGAGATCGCTATGTAGTGATAAGGCCGCCAAAATTGTACGTGTCTTTTATTAAGGCTGGATCTATGTTGTATTTATATATTTTCTCTTTGTGAAGTACACAAACGTATAAAAGTAAGTAAAGAAATAAAGAAATGTGGCCTCCTGATCTAAGTGGTCACCACATTCTAAGATATACCACATATCAAGCTACCGCTTGTCACGGTCTTTGCACCTGAAGTTAAGCATGCTTATTCTCACTGGCACACACTCTCTGGCACACAGCATAGGCATATACAAAGAATTAATGTTGGTTGAAGAATAACTGATTACTAACACGTTGTGCATACCATAAGTAAGTGTATAATATTTCTGGAAATCTAGATTGTAGGTAATGCTTCCTCCACATACACCATGACGTGCAGGCCTGCGTGTCCTGCACTTCGAGATTAACGCAAATTAAACCAATAGAAAGACCAAAAGCATAACCAAAGGCGCGGATCGCAATTTATGATTTGTGTTATGTAAATGTATTACAATGTATTCCAATGTTTTTGCAAGCCAGGAATTGTCGATGTCTGTCAAAGTGAAAATTTTTCATCGATAGCTATGAGCTTAAATTATCTTTTGTTAGCCTACATTTGTTCGTTAGCATTACAAATACTATTAATGGCATCTTTGCCTCTGCACACTCATCGACACATATCTATCATACTATCACATCACTATATTTAAACTTTTTGTAATGTATTTTGACATGGAATAAAGTCTATAAATGATTTTATGTTATCATAATTATGAAATATATAATAAGAGCGATATTACACTTTACTGTATGTGAACAATGATTTTACAATTAATACACAAAATTGACATAACTAAACCATCAATTAAAACAGATAAATGGCGCAAGACCTCGACTTTCAATCGTCTGCTCGTTCACAGTAACGAACCGGCTGTTGTCTCACGCGGCGCGGGCACTTCCTGATTCGTTCAGAAATCCGTCCGCTATAGTGGTGGTTAGTAATGCTAAAATTACACAATAGTTCCTTGCGCATTATGAAAGTGTGCAATTTACAAATACCACATTAATTAACAGAAGTAATTATTCGAGACAATGTAGGACACGACATTTTTTATGTCAAGTTGACTCGTAACTAAATGCCACACTCCTAGTATTTCAAGTAAATAGGGCTCGTAGCGCTGACACACGAGGTTGTTTTTTCGTATGTCTCGTATTTAAATTTTTAACAGCTCTTTTAAAAAATTTCATTTCCTTAAAACATAGCAACATACATTTTATAAATCGGTATTCTATTCAGAATTTAAAGGTTTCGAGGACTTAGGGTGAAGTAGAAGTACCAAATAACGTTTAAACTAGGCGAAAAAAAATTTTTATAGATTTTCAGCGATGTGTCCAATTTAAGGGAAAATTGGTTTTATCCAGGCGCTTATTTTGTGGAAGCTTCGGGTCCAAAATCCCTGTCTTCAATCCTAACCTGATAAATCTGAGTAGGTGTACATATAATTCTTAAGGCTCATTAAATAATACTTCATGGATATTGGATTGCTTAGTTGAATTATAACCGTGAAAATAACTAATACATCATTGATAATGTGAATCAGTGGAAAACAGCATCATCATACGGACATGGCACCGTGCAGTATTCAGTCCAACCCTAAGCCCTCAGCCACGAGCACAATTAATATTTAGTTTTTTTTTTTTCATGTAGTAGGTAGTACGTACAGATGGCTGGGCAAATGGGCCACCTGATAGGAAGTGGTAACCACCGCACCCAGCTACCCTGCGTGCGGTGCTTCTGCTCTCCGAACCATTGGTAGTTTTTAATTCGATAAATACGCCAACTAAAACGCCCTTAGTCTATGATTAAACAGGTAAATATGATGGGGAGTAACACGTATTATAGATACCTATTCTATTATAAGGAGTAGCTAAAATGTTCCTATTTTCACATTTTTAAATTAAATTAATTTTAATCAAAGGAATGTCACTATTAAAACACTCTCATGATGATTGTTACAAAGAATGTATTCGACATTCGGCGTAAGATCAGTTCAACTCGTCGAGTTTACTCGTGGATCGGTCGTTCAAAGGTCTCCGAGCGACTGCGCCGGCGCGATCTTATCGCAATCGATCCTGACTGTAAATCAATAAAGGGTTTCTGTTTTTGCCCCCTCCACGAATCATAGACTTAGACGACCCTTGGCAGCGTACCGCGACCGCATGGGTTTAATACTTTAAACAGAAAACCTTAAACAAATTACAAGAGTAGCATAACATAAAACTTAACTGGTGGTAAGGATTTGACTCATAGCACGTCGGGGTAGATACCATACACTCATCAGTTTTCCTACCGCTAAACTTGTTTCATATGGAAGGTATATAAACCAGTGCAATTGCGTTCCTCCTTGCGTTCCTCCAATTATATTTAGCTTACCTACTCCGAAGGCTGGTGGCGTATTAAAGAAGGAAAAGATAATGGTTTTATAGAGTTAGTATCTCTACCTACTGCGTGTTCCGTCAGTTCTGTGGTAAGCAAATATTCCGACAAAATATTTATGCGCATTTGTACAGTATTCATGAATGCCATACAAGCCAAGGAATAATACTTTCGATCGACAGACTACAAAGCTTAATTTCGTATATGTTTGGCTATATAGAGATATTATTGACCCTTGAACTTGAGCTACAGTTCATATATTATGGCAATTGATGAAAGCCGTACTTACTCGTAAAATAAGAATTTTATCCCGCGATATTTTTTAACTTACCATGGATTGATAAGTCGTGTATAAAAATATATATTGAATTAAAAGTATAGTGCGTAAAGGCAGCCAGAAAATTAAGAATTATAATATATTAAATAAATTTTTAATACTAATATATAACAGCATCACCTACAGGTTCCAACTATTTTACATATACCAAGCACCTGAGTTTTACCTACATAATATAAAAAAATATTCTCACATGCGATGACTTTGACTGCTAATGATGAAGAAGAAAATAAAGGTACAAATACGTATCGAGTAGTTATTGGTACGCCGATATCAAAACGCGTCCGTCGGGGAGTACCGATACAGTCGATGAGACCGATCGATATCACGTAAATCGAGAGTTCGGTCTCGGCCGCGGCCTGACCCGCGGACTACACTCATTTAAATTAATTAGCGAGTCATCTCGCGGCGCGGCGGAGGCGGGCGGAGACGCAGGAATGTGCGATAGCATCGCCACCGCACGGCAGCTCGTCGATTAATCAATTATTAAACGTCATTATTTATAAGAGCGGGCGCCACCCCGCCTGGGCCGGGCCGGCAGGGCCGAGCCGGGCCGGGTCGCGTCGGCAGCGGGGAGCCGCGGCGACACGATAAATTATAGAAAAATGTCCGATGTCCTTCGATAGAGACGTAATTTACTTCCGAGTGCTGCCTCCTGTCGCGCCGCCGCTCGCGACCCTCGCCTGCAGACGATGACGTGCAGGTGCTTCTACGCGCAGCTCGCAGTATCGCTTTATTAACACGTTTATTATAACCAATGAACACAACGATAACAAAGCACCATTTCACGTATAAAACAATATAATATATAATAGTCGGTTAATATATTTGGTAGGTAAGTATAATTTTCCTCATATCATTTATTGTTAATAATGAACATTCAGGCTAAAGCGTGAAAAGGTTTAGCTATTCTCGGCAACTGTTGTGATGTAAGCTTAAATATAAGAAAATAAGTGGAAATACTTAAATAAAGTACTATACTTGGGATTTTTTCCGATAAATGCAAATGTCCCTACTTTATTTTGACATGAGTTGAACTCTCGGTCTTTAATGAAAGACCACGTTAACAAAAAACAGCCTTTACCCGCTGGACCGTCACGGTTCTTTTGTATACATATAAATAGAAAAGATAATATACATATATATATTAAAAAGATTTTTAATCTTTTCTAGAAAAGTATTCAAACATTTCATGCCCATGGTAATTTGGACCGGAAGGTTTTATCAGGAATAATTACCGATAGACGTTGAGTAAATAATTATATAAATAACTTCCTACATCATTATAATTATCAAATCGGATTTGTTTTGGATGTATTGAAAGTATTTCCGATCGGTATGTGTAACTAGTGCGGGAGTGGGGATGTTAATTGAGCGAGAAGGCGCATTGCGCGCGCAACGAGAATGTTAGGATTGTAAAAACTATGTAAAATCGGCTACTTTTTTAAATACCAAACATTAAATTATCTTAAATAAACATTCATTGCTGTCCCCGGCTCGGCCCGGCTCGGTTCCCACACGTTTATTAATTGGTCGTAGGCATTTCACTACCAAATGCTGCCCGAGCGAGATTAATGGCGGTATTAGGCGCAAGTATTTAGGTAATATTTATCGATTAGCTATTCATAGCCGGCCGTTGTCGTACACGAGAAATAAATATCGGTATCGGAATCGAAATGGAATTTATAATAGGCCAAGACGCGGTCGTGCCGTTCGAGCCGCGAGGCCCGCGCCGCGCTCCGTCGGCCGCGTTCGTTCCTGGAACTGCAAAAAACGTTTACGGGCTCGCTCAATAAAATTAGAGAGCTATCTATTCAGATATCCCAGATATGGGGAAGTGGATCAGCGGGCGATGCGACATCTGCCCCCGCGCCGCCCTGCCGATGAACACATCACCCGCCGCCTGCACGCTAATCCCGCTCCTACGGTGATACACATGCGAACTAGATCGGCGTGCGGCGACGCGCATTCCGCGCTGCACCGGCCGAACGCAGCGAATATTCCGACACAATCGTCGTCATATATTAGCGGCCGGTAGCGGACATTACAATGCGTCCTTTTGTTTTGGAAGCACGTGGCTTTCCCGACAATAAATCATGCCTTATTAAGACCATAGCTGCGAGCCGCGTGCGCTACGAGGTGTCGAATTGTTCTTAATATTACCTATGTGTTTGAGCAAACGATATATTGATATTCTAATAACTTATAGCTGGCAGGGCGTACTAAACATACAACGAGTAAGTTTGCGTAACATCAGCAACTTATAGTAGTCAGCTCTTCTTAAATGGATATTTGTTATTTAAATTTGGCATAAAATAGATAACGGAACAAAAGGTTATCTGGACGAACATCTATGAAGAAGTCGTAGCTCGTTGGGACCGACCGACGCAGCGGGCGGCGCAGAGTGCGGTGCGGAGTGCGGCGCGGCGCGCGGTGATCTATCGACTTGGAACCGCAGCGCAGCATAAACTGCCACTAATGTATAATGGTTTACTGTTTCATAATACATGACTTAATTCTGTCTGTTCATTTCGAAAAAATACCGTCAATTGTACTAGTTGAAATCTTATGAATGTTTCAACATATCCTTAGGAGATCGCGTTTGTTATTAGCCTGTGTCTGACAGTTCATCGAGGGCGAGTTACTCTCAAAGCAGAGTCGTCGGGAGGTAAAGTAAAAACTGAGTTAAGATTTGAAAATAATTGCTTATGATGACGGAATTTGAGTGATGGGCGCGGGTCGCGGCGGTCGGGTGTGCGTCTCAAAGTCTTTTTGCGTAGCAAAGTATTCACAAATTTTTTTGCGAGCATCGTACGAGCGGACGTGGACGTCTTTGTGTGCCGCCGCCGCCAAGCCCGACACCGACCGCCACTTAATTAATACGAGTTCAGGCTCGGGAGCGAACAAATTTGCCCGCCCGTAACCCTTACACAGCGACACTGCTTTTAATTAAATTTATCGACCTTATCTCTGCGCATCTCGCTCACCGGTGGGAAACGAATGCGAAAGCTCACTCCGAATTTTTAGGATTCTGGATTTCCGTGAGAACTGTCCGCGATCGGGCTATCGGTAACGAATTCGAGCGAAATAAAGTGATATCGGGGCGAGGGGCGAGGAGGGGAGCAGGTAGATTGGGAAAATTGCGACAAAAACGACGCTACGAGTGCTGATTCGCACGTCTTCTATTGTTCTCGGTCCCTCCCTGGCTCTCTCAATTACCGCGCGGCGAGCGAATGGAGAGCTCGTCTCCGTGATTGCGTCCTCATTTACATAGGTCTCGTAGATCTATTGGCTCGGCCGGTGACTGCGAGGTGCTGGTGCGAATTTCTTGTATAAATAATTAATTACACGCGCTCATATTTTTTGCCTAAGCAGTAAGAATGTTTTAAAATTGTTTGTGAGCTTAAGAATTTTAATTGGATTAAAGCAAATCCAGTAGTTTGTGATCATAATTAAAATTTGTAATTTTTTAAAATATTCTTAAATTAAAATTTTCACATTTTTATGGAATCAAAATCTACTCGAGTTGTTTCTAAATATACATTTACTCGCAGACATTTATTTAAAACTTATTTAGAATGGTCCAAATTACAAAATAAGATTAGGCAAGTAGGTATATGTAAACCTACCATTATAAGTACTTAGTTTCTGTAAACACCGACAGTCGGCGGGACCGGCAAAAAGTTCAAGTGACCTCATTTATACAAATTAAATTAGTCACATTAAGTATCTGCAATTAATTTTATATATCCCTCGATTCACGAATATTAAGGAATACGCAGATAAACATTTCAATGCAGCTGTTCAACAGATAATAATTATTAGTTAAAATTGAATTGATTGCATAAAAGGACGCAGATCCTCCCAGAGTCCTAGCCTTAAACCCTTGCCCAGCAGATCAAAAAATTACTCGATATTTCTATCGAGAAATTGTCGGTAGTTATCCCGAGTAAGTATGAAGTTAGCAGAGAGACACTTCATAGCAGAGATGCCTCGGAGAGCACGTAAAATCGTTGTTCGAGAGCCTGAAATCGTCGATCTGAATCCGGTCGCGTGGGATTTGGCATCAACAATATGTATCTATTGTAAATATAAGTGATTTTGAAACCAAATGCGTTCCTATTAAGTGATCTGAAGCTGTTATTGGAATGACAGTAAGGAATATGTATATCATTTAATGCCACAGAATTTATCGTGTAGTGAGACACTATTATGTTATAACTATCGTAGAGATTTTGTAGTGAATCGTAAAGTTCCAATAATGCAGACCCTCGACACCGTGAATTAGCAAGTCTATTGACATACAATTGAGCTGATCATTTTTTACGGCGAGATTGACAAATGATGAGGTGTCACGGCGCCGGCGAGCGTTCCGCGGGGTCGCGGGGGAGGAGAGAAGTTCGACACGAAGATTGATGTCATGGGCAGCGATATGCATCTAGTCGATTCGGTTGTGGGTTCGATTCCCAGCCGGCTCTGCGGGGTGTCCGCGTGCGACATTCGTCTTACACTGTCACCACGTCTACCACAATCACTGAAATAACTCATTGCCAGTATTATGTTCCGTTTGCTTCCTGCTGAGTGCTGGCAGCTCTGGGACGGCGCTGTTCGACGAGACGACAACGCTCCGAGCTTAGCTGAGACGTGCGCCGATTTTGCGTCTCGGCTAAAAATATATAAAAAATAATTCGAAGCAATTATTATATCTTACATTTAATTTATTAATAATCACTTCCTATATATTTTGTTACCATTCAGAGATCTTGCGGAAAGTCTTCGTTTAACAAATAATCAATTATAAAATTAGTTATTGTTAGATTTACTCTTTAATGGATAGTAATTCTATAACAATTATAAATGTGAACGAAAGGTAACTTCGACTCATCATTAATAACTCGTAGGTCCGCAGTATTTGTCCGTAAGCGACCAATATTGAACATAATAAATAATAGAAATTTGACACGTGGCTGCCGTGATCCCCCGTTGTCGAGTTCATAATAAATTGTCCATAAAATTAATATACGGATCAGCTCGTGGCGCGGCGCGGGGCGGGCTCTGGTGCAGAGTCGATACGGACGCCTCTAGGTCATGTCACTATCGTCGTTATTTGATTTCGTAAAAACCGTAGACCGTCAGTAAAAAATTAAAATGTCATTCTGTAACATTCTTTTAAATACTAAACTATCAAGAAATAATATCATAGACAAAATCTTTAGTTATCGTTTGTTAGATAGTATTTTAATAAGTTTATTTATAAGTAAATTTTAATTGTCTTGTTTTAAACGAATCGACGTCTCACAGATCACATTCAATCGCCCAATAACAATCAAATGTCACTGAATGTAGCAATTATGAATTATTTGTATTATTGTAAACATGGTCTTGTGAATTGATGTGAAATTTACGATAGTCGCTCTATATCTCTTGGACTCGGAAGCGTAAACAAGGGGAGCAGCGCGAGTGTTTGCGCCTCTATTAACATCGATTACGTCCTCTCGGCGCTCCGACTCAGCCCTCCGAGGCGACCCGTACCCTTCCTACCTCTCGTCTCCTCCATTACGTGTAATCAAATTGTAAGGGTGAAATTGATAATGAAAATATTTGAAGAATTCGCCCCAAGTTCTTTTGAGCAGCAAATTGTAGTATAACGCTCGATCCGTTATGATCTTGCCGAATTATTGGAGGGGAGTAAATATGGGAACTGCTCCCGGCCGAGACTCGAGGTAGATGTTATTTAAAATACCTTTGCCATATTAACCTGCTCTGCTTGTAGTAAGATTTTTAAATTAATGTCTTTTAAAATTATCTTAAGAAATAGTATTTATTATAACTCATAATGATCCAAAACGTAAAAGTGACTGCTTAAGTTCAAAGCGCATCATATACGTAAATTTTATCATACTTGATTACATACATATCACAGCTTGAAATCACTGAAATAAAATTAACTTAATCAGAAAGTAAAAAAGTAAGTATACAAAACAATTGTAGCTAAATGAGTCGGAAAATGGTAAGCGAAAAAATCCGTAAGTGAAAAGCTGACGTAGGACTCGCGGGGCGAAGTCGCGCGTCGCTGAGGCGCTTTTCATTAGAGCAATTGAGGTGCCATTACACGCGCCGCTTGTCAGCAGGCGCAGAGAGCGCCTCTAGCGCTCGCTTTATTTATCGGTCTCGTGATGAAGATAAAGCTCAACTCAACTCAAAAGAACGAAAAACGAAAGGAAATTAACTTGAACGAGTACTAATGTTGAATTACGTCATCGTAAAAAAGAATAAACTTTACTCATATGTTTCTTAGTTATTCATATTACAAATCTAATTTATTTATTTTTATATCAAATAAAATGCTAGTAAATTCAAGGACTTCATCTTAATACATTTTAAAATCTTATCATAGTTGTACCTATTGTTTAAATTTAATAATAATAATAATAACTGTTTATTCAGTTCAGACAAAGTTACATATAACATATATAATACATATAATATTGGTTTGTACAAATTAATCTTATTTCAATTGGGTGTAGTACTATACTCCTCGCTAGGTTATAAATTAAGTTCGTAGGTTCATTGCTGGCAAAAATTCCTAATTGTTAGTGAGTGAGACTATAAGTGAGCCTTAAAATTACAATCTTTATATAAACACGACGACTTAAGATAAAATTATAATACCGAAGTTTCATAACGTCAATAATTTCTGGGAAAAGGAAAAATTTGTTTCTTTGAACAAATTCGTCCATTTTGCTATTAATATATGTAGACATTTTATTTCAGATAAGATTATATTTCCTACCCAGATAATAGAATACCACCGACTCATTGCATATTCTACCAAACGATAATACTCAGCATTGTTGTGTTCCTGCTTAATGGCTGATTGGATCAGTGTAAGTGCTGGCGCATCTTAGTTGCCAAAGTTTGTACAAATGCACCACGCATTAGTGTTAGTAGGTTATTATTTCTTACCGCACTAATGTCGATGTGGTGGGTGACCATAAAAAAAAATGTTCATTGTATTATTATATGAAGTCGCATTTTAATTAGTAGAGATGGGTTCTCTGTTCTTATCCGTTAGTTATTATGAACCGGCCATCGATTCTATGTGTACTGCACTATTAGGCAACTACCTACCTAATTCAATCTTGTAAAATGATGATTCGGAATTGCACCAAACCTATTGGAATCAAATATACTTCGATTCAATTAAAGTGAAGTTATAAACATACACACTTCGTATTTTTTAACATTCAAATGACAGACTAATTTAATTTTGTAAGTTCTTCGTGGATAGTTTTTTGTATCCAGCGTCTACGATGAAAACGTGCCCTTTTATAATATCTATTAGGTACAGGTAAACACGATGTTTAATCACAAGACCTTAGCTTGTGAACTGTTTTAGTTATTTACTGTATTATATATATATTTATTCACGAAGGCGCACTCGACAGTAAATTATAATTTTTTAGTAAAATGAACTTATCGAATATAGTCTAATTTTTACTGCTTTAGTCGTCTCAGGCACACTGAGAGATCTTGTAACCGCGAACGTCACTCGCTCATACAAATGCACGTCGATAATAATTAATTTATTCGTGAGATCTATAATCGCTTTTACGAAAGTTTGAAAAATAAAACAGACGTGTGGTTTTAAAAAAATGTGATTTTAATCGTAGTAATATCAACTTTATTGTAAATTACCAACTGAGTAATGTCTGATGTTTTCAAATATGATGAAATCAAACAACCCTTCACAGCTGACAGCGCTCTCTCGTTGCGCCGCGAACCAGAATGAACAGACACGATATTAGCCGTCGGAGATGTGGAAACGTGACTTATTCACGGACACGTGGTAGAGCGTCGCTAATTAATTATATCCGAGCGTCACCACCCTTCACGGCCCTCGCGCCCGGCGACCGGCGACCGGCCACCGGCAACCGGGCCCTTCGCATCGGAATATGTCATACAGGCAATTTCACAATTACAAATAGCTTTGGAAGAGCCCCGCACATTAACGACCTCTCAATAAAATCTCATGATACTTATTACCTATTTTGATTGTATTCGGTTCAGAGATATTTATTAACTACTAGCTAGCCAAGCCGGCTACAGTAAAGGTCTGCATAAAACGTTTATATGGAAGTTCAAATATCTCTAAAAAATACATGTTTTTATTATTGGGACAAAGGAATATAAGGAACAAATACAATGTTTAAATTGAAATAATAATTCAAACTGATTCTCAAAAATGTAGACCGAAACAAAACAAAAAACAATACAGCACGTATTGCTAGCTAAAACTTTTAAAAATAAATAAATAAAATATAGTACTTTAATAAATAGAATGCGTAATTATACGAAACTTTAGATAAATGTATAAACTTTAGATATGTCCTTCATTTATGCGACGACGTAGCGTCGAATAGATTTAATTTTTTATGGCCTTTAGAGTGATTTGTGTCCTCCTGCCGGATTAATCTCCAGGTAGACCAGCCACTAGAGCAGGGCTTCAATTATAGTGATCAAGTGAGATCTTTTCTCGAAAGAAAAACCTAATAATTTTATATCATAAAAATAAACCCTAAATTCAATTTCTATGTTTACTCTCGCTGACAATCAACCATCTAAATTTTCACCCCCATTTGAAAGAATGCATTTTCAGGTAATTAACGAAGGAGAAAACTTTTACTTGGAGGTAGGGCTTTGTGGAAGCCCGTCTGGGTAGGTACCACCCACTCATCAGATTTTCAACCGTCAAATAAGTACTCTGTATTGTTATGTTCCGTTAGAAGGTTGAGTGAGCCAGTGTAATCACAGGCACAAGGGACATAACAGCTTAGTTGGTGGCGCGAGCTTGGTGGCACATAGGTGATGTAAGGAATGGTTAATATTTCTTACAGCGCCATTGTCTATGGGCGGTGGTGACCACTTACCACCAGGTGGCCCAAATGCTCGTCTGCCAACCAATGTTATAAAAAATAAAGAAATTAAGCGATATTGTATGCTTTTAGATCCACTGATTCAGGCTAGGGTCAGTTAGACAGTCATCAATGTTAGAGATTTATTAAGAAGACATGTTAATAATAAAACGTTAATTGTTCAAGTTCTCCGTCGGGGCGGAAAGCTAAGGAGTACAAGCCGAGGGTGACCCGACACAGCATTAATTCGTTTTATGACATGCGAAATTGCTCTCGATAAATTGTGCATACGGATGAGTTGCCACATCTAATATAACCTTAGGAGCTGATTCATTTTCATTAATTCTATGCATATATTTAACCTATTCAATGCTAAAATAAGTGTAAGTCTTACGCCAGTTTAAATTTGTATCTATTCTTTATTTATTTTTAAGCTAGTAAATTCAGTAAATACACAGTTAAACAACTAATGTCTGTCTAAAAACTACTAACTACAAGTTATCCGTTGCTGTTAATGCTTTTATGAAGAATTTCAGAAAATAAAAATATTTAAATAAAAGTAGTCTAATAAAAATATTTAAAATGTGATGTAGCTGCGTAAGGGTTGTGAAGAGTACAGTCGGCGGCCACGTGCACGATATTAAACTTTTCATTACACGAACATATTCTTCTTGTGCCCGATTCGCTGTGACCCCTGCACTTGTCCCGCCTGTGGAGGGCTATAGATGGGCCACCTGCGGGTCGCAGCCATTGTGATTTGACCGAATTAAAATTACCCTTTGCTATTTGTTTATTAATTCTCGTATGTTTTTAATATAATTCAGGAGCGAAATACTACGATTTATTATTATTTTCTTTTACTAATGCCCTCTTTCTATAAAAATGATTTTATGTTTAGGAAGCCAGCTGACCAAGTGCGCCTCCTAATGTTGTGTGTTCCTTGTGCCTGAAATTACTGGCTCACCTTTGAAAGCGGAAGAGAAAGATAGGGGCAAACAGTATTGCTGTTTGGCGGTAAAATATCCGGGGACATGATGGCGACAACCCACGCAGACCTACACTAAGCACGAACATCGGTCAATGTAGTTTTGATACATCATTTGTCAGATAGTAATTAAATGTTCTAAATACAATAAAGTCGACATTAGATGCTTCATTTTATATTTTGTTTATGCTTTTAGGCATCAAACATTTAATAGTCGACATGAAAGAGACTTGAAACGAATCTCTTTTAATTCGAGTGATGAATGTTCACATGTGCCCGCGCCCGCCGCGCCCTCGCTAATGCGCTACACGCAACACAACATTATTTGATTTTTAATTCGACCCGCTGCAGTTGGAATTCTCTTATTGACTCACTCGAGTGCCTCCTCCCCCTCACTGCACTCACCGACGTCTCGAAATTACTTTTAACCCTGACATGGTTAGCAGAGGTTCGGATTAAAATTACAAGGACACTATGTCTTTCCTATATAAAGAAAAAAGTATTTCTTCAGTGTGGGATAGATAAAAAAGGTCGTCTGACATTTCGCGAGAAGGGTGGGGGGCGCGGGGCGCGCGGGCGGCGCGGGCGTGCGTGGAATAGCGCGCGCGACGAAGGGTCGGGCGGGCGATATATTTGCGCGTGTAATATCCGCTTTTATTAGTTTTTTCGCGGCGACAACCCCCGAGAGCCGCATATTTGCTTTGATGACGCTCCACATCCGAGGGGCGCCGGTATGGAGACATTCGGGACCGTTTATTGTCATTGTTCCGAAATTCATTACGCGTCCCCCGAACGTCGAACGCTACACAATAAAGCCAGTAAACCGATTAGTCGGATTTAATGCGTGGAGACTGTTCGGAATGCGGGAAACGCTTCGAGACGTTAGCTTACAATTAGCGGTCTGGTGTCTTAGAAAATTTCTCATTGAAGCGGTGAATGTTTCAAATGGTTTGCGAATAGCGGTAATGATAAATGGCACCGCGCTGGCGCTGTACCGCGGTTGGCGGCGCGCCAGCAAGGTGGAAAACTACACAAAGTCGCAATCTGCACTGGAACCGAAGCTCATGTTCTACCATCATAAGATACATCTTTAATTACCGATGGGAGTTTTAATTTTTATTAAAAGCTGCTTTCCTAGCTTCTTTAGTAGAATTAATACTTATTTTAGTTTTCTTTAATTTTATTTGAGTTTATATCACGACGTATTTTTGTTATTGTTAGACACGCTGAGGCTTCATTCAATACTAATGTTTGTGAATAATACTATTAGATATTAGTATATAACTGCCGCTTAGTACCTAGCTAGGGTATCAGGCTGCAGGATGTAGATCCCGAGGGCCATAGGTTCTTACCTCATTTAGCCTTTTAAAATTTTTAGCGTTTTTAATGAAATTTGGAAGGCGAAAGCGTTCTGTTTTGCCTCGGAAAGCATTGGGTCGCATCGGATAGGATTATGGGATTGAATGAAAAGAGTGTTTGCGCACAAGTTTGCATGTCTGCAATCGCGTGGTCTCTTGATGACAATGTCTCTCCCGAGGAAAATTCTCATCACGATATTTTATTTTCGTTAGTGCACATCATGTTTTATACCTACCTACTATTACTTACTTTATTAGGAGTTAATTACGACAACTTCCGTGCGAATATAATAATCGAAATGCTAATCTAGCAGAGTCTGCGGCAGCTGAACATCGAACCACTACATGCTATAAGCCATCGTCCCCGCCCCGTCTGACAGTCTGTCTATAATAAAAAAATGATCGCTTAATCTTTTAGTTTATGTTTGTCTGCTTATAATTTAAATCAAATTGTCCGTTATCAGCTGACAATCTGGCTGGATATATTATTGTAAACTAGCGGTCTTTACAATTATCCGATGACACATAGGTATCTATCTATGTATTGTTTGTTATAAGTAGGGATTATTTACTACATGTATGTTAAGGAAGAACATAGATAAAAACAGTCGTACAGAAATGTAATCACTATCCTTATACAAGGTTCATATAAAAATGTATTTTGATTCCGATAAGTTTAAAGTATAAAATAATATTAACCAAGACCTGCATCACGCTGTAGACATAGATGTTTGAATGCATCAGTTTATTTATACTCGATACATGAACAATAGCTAAGAGTGTATCGTGGGAACCGCAAGGGCGGAACTCGACGTGAGCGCCGCCCGTTCTAAGAACCGCCGCCACTTCGATGTCTCTCGAACCGACCGAACTACTCCACCGTATTATGATATATTTATATTTGTTTATATTAGCTAAGTCTATGTACTTAGATAGCTGTAGCTATATGGGACCAATCGACGCGGAATCGTCCGTAGATGGCTATAGACTATTTTTGAATTCCGTTGATCTTTCTCTTATTTTTATTTATTGCACAGCGAAACGGACGGATTACAGCTAGTAAAACATACATATATGTACATATATTTTTACTTCTATATGTATATTAAGTACGCGGGTTTTCAGACACAATTATCGCGTTATTGTTGATGACACATATAAAAGATTTTAATATGAGTGATTGTATGACACAGAATATATGTTGTAAAACAGTATGCTCAAGGCGTTATTAGGTCACATTGCAGTTACGCATGACTTTGCAATGCCATATGTTGCAGGTGTGTGCGTGCGCGATGTGTGTATGACGTGCGTGAGGTGTGCGAGTGTGCGGGTCGGAGAGTGCGCGTACGCGTCCACTCGCCCGCAGCAACTAATAAATGCCTGTTTAATAAACATACCGCCTGTGTATCGCTCTAATTGCTGTCACATTGCTATGCCTATGAATTTTCATAAGGCGAAGCGTGCATTCATAAGATCATCGTTTATTCCTATATTCAATTCGATTAGAAGACTTAGTCCAATGCTACGTAACCTAAGGAGCTTCATGCCGTTTTTGGTTTCTGATTAGATCAGATCAACAGCGATTATTTTTCGATTAATTTAAATATCCTTACTATCGCTACATCTGCGTATACTCCGATTTAATATACAATATTTTACAAAATAATGTTCCTTTTGTTCATATTACGTATGCAGTCAATTTCGTACAAATTATAGTTTTATAGACAAAGAGATCTCGGAACTTGTTCTCGGAGTTAACGGTCGGCTCTTCCCCGAACAGCTTGCGGTTTCGACGGCCGGTGGAAGATCAACTTAGTGCTCAATAAATCTGTCTCTTAGCAAATTCACAGGTCGTTGCCCGATCGAACAAAGACTAGCTCTGCAGCGTTTTTTTAACTATTCAGATACAAATGTATTTATGTTTCACCGTTGAATGTATCGCTAAACACCACCAGCGAAAGAAAATATGTTTTTTCTAAACAATTTTAAAAGTCAACCTAATTTTCGTTAACGTATTTAAAGTTAATAATTTCAAACAAAAGTAGGTAAGTGCTATTTACGCGTAATATACCTACTCATAGTACTTGCGTTCTGTATAATATACAATGAGATCATATTAACCAGGTACTCTAGTTACTTTAGCGTAATAGCTGTGTTCTGCTAGTACCGGTATAACAAATCGATAAAAACAAAATATATCCCTTTGATTGATTCCATATCTTAATTTTTAGCGGAGAATGTTCTAGAAGCGACCTAACGAGTAGAAATCGCTGATCCGATAAATTACTTTTAGGTGGTTATATTTTTACAATGACTGTTTACTGGCTGAATGTTTAACGTGATTGCAAAAGGTCACTGAAGACCACGTCCGTAGTATTCACTCACAGAAGCGAGGGTAGGCCGCGCAATAAAAGGCGCAGAGAGCGAGCTCCGGAGGGTCAGTTAACTATTTTAATGGCTTTTTCTCTTCTCACAGAGGGCTCGGAGCTGCATTATTAAATTCCTCTTCGAAATTAAACGCTCTCGTGTCGTTTCGCATTTACCTGTCCGTTTGATTTAACTACAGCGGCCGGAGATCTATAGAGCTTTGTTTCCGTGTGCGTTGAACTTGTGATATTCATTAGCAAATAATAAATGTAAGTCTGTTTGTTTATAGCATTTCGTTGAGACGAGGCGCGGAGACGACTGTTAGCTTGTGGTCGTTGCTTTAGGTTAGGCGATATTTGTGCGATACTTCGCGTTTTTACAACTTTGTGTATTAAAATGTATGTATTAGCTTCGACGGTGACCGAGGGCAGCGGCGGCGACCAGCGGCTAGTGACGGGTTATTTTAGTGACAATCAACGCCATGCGTCAATATGTCATGCGTGTCGCGGCGAGCCGGCAGCCAGCGCATACCGACACCACATACGCACACATGCACACGCCTATCAGAACAAACCGCTCGAGTAGATTGACATAATGGTCGAGTTGGTAATTAGTTTTATTTTCATTTACAAGCACTCGCGAACGATTTTAAAACAAAATAAACGACTCGCCTGCGATTTGAATGTACTCGATATAGACTTTACGTTCGCAAATGCTATATCGATTGCTTATTTAACAATTTCTTTCAATGAAAAATTTCAATTCCATATCTTTGTCTCGATCTAGATTTTTTGTACGTCAGCGACGCTTATCGCTTTAGGTATCGGCATTATGGAATGTCAATTAAGACTAGAAGTGTCAATGGGCCGATACAGGTTCAACTCGACCCGCTATACATAGATTTGTTCTTGTGCAAGCAAGTACAAAAGTGGTCGCCATGACAAAATTAATATCTCAGTCGCGCCGACTGCTGTCTGTGCGGTATCATTAGGTATATGGCTGTGTCATTCGACCGAATGCCTCCGATATGCAAGACTTCCTTAAAGGTAAAGCGATCTAGAGTGTTAGTTTTAATCAATGGTAATTAGCTGCAATTATTATCTAGGTATCAATCAGAGGTAAGTGGGCGAGGCGGTATGTGGCGCGTAATGTGGCGAGACAATGATGCAGCGAGCGCCAGAATGCGCGCCGCGACGCCGCGCGGCGGCCGCGCCGGCCGGCGGCTCGGCTGCCTCGCGCAGAGCTGTCCGTCACGTCCATTGAGTGGCGCGGTAATTATAGCGACGCACTGCCGGGTCCGCCCCCCGCACTCCGCTCCACGACGATTGATTTACTACTGATGCTATTCCTCTTGCGCGCTGTCCATCACGGCCGGCCAATATTCAATTAATGTCTTAAAGCAAATTCTAAAATTACCCACTCACTATCACCCCGTCGTTCTCTGAAATTTGAAACATAATCAATTTCACATCTCAAGTTAACGCAATCACAAAAAAGGACAGCGACGAGTCCGCTCACTTAAGCTGAATGGATATATTTTGCGTTCTGAAAACAACGCTAAAAAGTTGATATATCGGTGCACGGAGGAACGCAAATAGACCGTGGAGCAGAGAGCAGGCAGCGAGCGCTGGAGGTAAGCGGAGCAGGCCGGGTCGTAATTTATGCATGTTTAATTAAAGTCACACAGCCGGAAGAGCCACGTCAGATTGATGAGTCACTCGCTGCCAATGTGACAATTACATTGCGAATTCATTCTATGACATACCGGGGAAGAATCTCAAAAAAATGAAGCAGAGCCCGTCGCTGCCATGTCTATTTTACGATTCAGATTTTCAGTTGGGAATAAAGTTCTAATCTATATTTACAGCAGGTACAACGCTCGGGGATTTGTGTACGCACGTTATTTCAGGTACTATCAGCTCAACTTAAGATTGTTTGTATGTTCGATTCGTATCGTTTTTGCTACTGCGTGTATAGAGCAAGGGGTAGTAGTGATGGGTGTAGGATATAATAATAAAATTATATTTATAGAGCTTAACGACCAGCAAGAAATCAGTAAATACCTACTATTCTTCACAAATACATTAAAATTATCAACGAATGCCTTTAACGCTTTTTCTCGTAATCTCGAATCGATTAATGGACCTCATTTATAACTGATTTTAACCTAAGATTTGAATTTATCAATTACCGACGTTTTAAGTAAGTGCGGGATTTTATTACAGAAAGGAATGCCTAATCCCAGGAAACATATATTCAATTGGGGAAACTCGAAGTTACATGTTTATCTCTAATTTTCGTATCCGATGACCGACACTGATATTATACATATACGATACGTACGATTTTATACAGCCTCAGATAATAATTTGTTGGTTTGTATTCCAGCCAATAAAGTGTTATAAAGCTATTCCTTGTCTTATAAGATAATTTGCTTTTTTATTTTGTATGCTTGTAGTGTACGAGGTAAATATTTGTCTGTAGTTTACTTGTATGTGTATTTTTAATTTTAATTACTAGTGTACTGAGAACCACAAACAATCTGACACCCGAATAATTTCGTTTTGCATCAAGTAAAAACTCCGACTACATTTTAAGACATCTCAGTAGTAAAGCACCCGCCTTGAAATATTTCTTAGTACCGAAGACCGGCTCTGGACTTTTTACTGCGGCCTCCTCGGAACAGTAAATAAAATATAAGTGACATCGGGACTTGGTGGTGGGTTTGAGTAGATACTCTACCGCCTAACAGCAATACTAACTTTTGTCGGGTTTCGGTTTGAATAGTTAGAGAGAGAAGTAAGGGTACGAGAGATATAACATCAAATGTTTTGGCGCATTGAAGTTGCATTGCCATTCCTACTACCTATTCTCTGTAAAAATATTTAACCAATTGTTTCAGTAGTGAATAATAAAAACACACACCTCAGTCTACTCGGCTGAGGTTCCTACCCTTGACATCACTCACTCATCTAGTACTTCGTATTGCTTCTTCGAGTTAACCGTGGCTTATTAACTGGTTAATATTTCCTCCAGAACCCTTAACATCAGCTGGCGAATTTGGTCGCTTGTCTTACCAATATAAAATTAATATAAACTGAAACGAAAATGGAGTAACTACAAGTCTGCTAATTTTTTATCTTGCAATGTTATTGAGCACTCTGCGGACGATCTCTACAAAGACAATCTGCTGTATAATGTGCGACGTAAATTGTAACCCTCAAGTCGGTTTATATTGCAATAACAAACCACACTACAGTTACATGCTCGACAGGAGAATATCTGGAATGTGAATCGACGCCGAATCTCAGCGTATCTAAACTCGATCCACGAGTGTGTCATTTCGCTTGTTCTCGTCGCTCCGTCCGTCCCACTGGTTTTTGTACTTTTCTGCCATATTGTCCTTCGTCGACTATCACACAATGGATGACGATGAGTTAGACTCTAATATGCCAGATATAGGTTTATTGAAGTAAATTAACCGCTTGTTAATATCGTTCTGCTGGACTAAGATCTCATCTCTCGAAGAGTACGTTTGCCAACTCGCAGCTCTTATACGGGGATACAGATGTGGCAATTTTGACTAAAAATTTCGTACGATGAATTATAACAATCAAACAAACTAAACAAATGAAAGTTCTGTACTGGTTTTCTGGTTCAACCTCGCTGCGGTTAGAGTTATATTAGGTACATTGTATCTACAATAATATTAAGAGAGCGTTGTGTAGACATATTATTTGAACGCTCGATACAATGTATCGCATCACTATGCTAGGTGTGTACCTACTGCCTACGTGTATCTGATTTACTAATATTTGAATATATCGGTACTTCAATTTTTTATAAATTAAAAAAATCAAACGACATTTCACAACTGTAGGTAAATTGAATGTTCAACAAATTGGTTTCCTGTAAATGCCTTGATTGGCTAATTAATTATACACAAGTATTTAAATTGCCACATAACTTCGACCTGACAGGGATTATACTAAATAGCTAATGTTATGTTTACGCAGCATTTTTGTAACCGTAAATAACGCTTTCCGTTAACATTGTTATCCGCTATTGTGTACATGGCCGAATTTGGTATTAGTATTGTGTGTAGGTACATCTGACATATTGTCTGTCCCTGTGTGAATAGGATCTTTAAAATTACACGACGGATTATGATGCGGTTTTTTTAATAGGTTGATTGATTCAAGAGGAAGAAGAAGGAATAATACATCCACAATATAGTAAGGAAACATTGGTCATTTTAGAGGTTTCTAAAGTGATGTAAATAAACACATTTTTTTCGCTTACATTGCGTTTGCACTGCTCGCTGAAGCCTACGAGATAGATCAAAATTATGTACTACAGTAATGTAAAAAGGTTTTAAAAGAAGTCTGCGATGATATATGTCTATCTCTTAGGGATAACTTACAATAACCATTTTTTATCCTTTACTTTTCACGAGAAATAATGGCTTATTTTCGAAGCGATTTTAAGCAATACAGCATTAATCCTTGTCCAATTAAGTACCTAAAATACATTGTGCATTTAATATAGAACAATAAGGCCCTTTACTGCATATAATTTAAATAAATATTTTCGAAGATATTCCAGATTTAAAGCGCAGGGACATAGCGGTTTGTATTGTCTAATGACAACAAAGCTGTAAACGTTGTAAGACATTCTGTGGTATATTTAGTATAAGCATTGCACCCGCGCGAAGCCGGGGCGTGTCGCTAGTACTTTGATATAAAAACACTGCATACTATTGAAATTTTATTAAGTAGGTATAATTGGATATTAGATATTAGAGTAAACGTGATAACGATCTATGCCGCGATGAATGTACAAAATACGTTAAAGTGTACATATTATATTAGGTATATACTTTTCAAACTCGGGATTTCACTCGTGTTTTAGACTATTTGCCGCGACTGTCTGAATATGTAGATAAATACTTCAGTATTGATTAATGGGTTTTCATTTTATTCGATATTCCGGCTACTATTGTGTGTTCTTTCATTCTATTTTCCTCGATAGATATCTTAATCCACCGAGGATAGGTGGAAAATATAATTAGTTATGTAATTTATGAATATTTAGTCTTAATTATCTAACCGATCTTTGACGACTTCATATAGATTAATACGGCTTGCGCCGGAAAAATCCTGCCCTTTGATAGCTTCCACGTGTACCTGCGAATATCACAAAGTTTTACGAAAATAATGTACAGTGGAATTGTTATCGGTCTTCTTGTCTGTCTACTCTGTGGCGTGTAAGAGTATAACTTCGCACGTATAATATATGTAAGTCCACGAAATTAAGACTATAATTAGTTAGTAGGTTATTATGATGTAAAGATGCTAGCCCTTCTGAGTAAATTCCATCCACTCATGATCACATATTCTGCCGCCAAACAACAATACTTACTAATGTCGTGTTTCGGTTGAAGGGTGGGTAAGCCAGTGTAACTGCAGGGACATGGGACATAAAATCTGGTTTACCAAGGTTAAAATTTCTTACAGCGCCCATATCCGCCCGCCCATGTCGGCAGTGATATCCACATATTATCAGATGGCCCAGATGCCCATACATCTACTCGTTTTTATAAGAAAGTCAAAAGGTTTGACTTGTAACTGATTATCCGCTTATTTTACGATCTTACTTTGCAGGACTTTGCTAACACCCAAAACAGTCGTAGGTATATACATATAACTCTAGACGTAGGTACAGGACGATACGTTTCATTGGATGTTGCTACTGTTGAAATTTGAGGCCATTGATATTTTTCTCTCATAGAGTTTACTGTCGCCGTGTCCGTCCGCGGGTGTTGTTGTTTATTATTTGATTGGATCCCGGAGCCGCAAAAAGTGTAATTGCCGCTGTCAGCGGGAAGGATAGCTAGATGAATGTGCGCGCTGACCGCCGCTACGCGCACTGTGAATACGAGGACGGGTGGGACACGCGCATGGAACGTATTGTTGCCTCAACTAAGTCGAAGGCTTGACAAAGAAACATTTAGTTATTTTAGAAATACTAATGTAATATTCGTCCTGACCCATTACGGACTCGACCGCTTTTATCTTTACAATCAAATACAAATACCTTCTTCAGTAAGAATTTGACATTTAATATATTTAAATAGAATTTTGCTGTCAATTTTGCCCACAGCCAAATTCGAAACATTGCGCTGGTATTAGTACGAGTATAGTGTTGTATGCAGTTACATCTTTAGCACTAAAACTAATTAGAATTCATATGAATGAACGAATGTATGATAATTAACAATAATAAAACAAATAATGTGTACGATCAACGATAGCAGCCATGGTGAACCTAACGGTGAGGCATTAGCGTGAAGCGGCGCGGGCGCATACTTTGCCCTTATCGGGCGCGGGCGAGGCGAGTACGGCTCGAGGACTACCAGTAAGTCATATCTAACCATATACGTGCTCATTACTTACGCTAATGTCTCGTATTTACATACGGTTGCGACAACTGTGCACTTCATTGCGCTTTCGCCGGTTCGGCTTAACTTCATCTCACGGCTCTGACTGCGACTACCTATATGACGGCTGTTTACACGCAATGTCAATCTTTTATTTAGTTTTACCTAGATTTGACTAATAAGGTTATTTAATGACATGATACCAGTTACTCTCCGCAACTAACAGAAGTGTAAAAAATCTAATATCGATCAAACATTTACATAATTATTAGGCTCTTTGACAGGCGACGGCTGTTTTCTCAAATGCTTTTGGAGCAGCCGATCAAGTGGGTCACTGATGACAAAATATGGATGAATGAATATGTGTGATAAAATCTTTAATATGCCGCCGGCTTGGGTTATAGGATATTAATAGCCTTGTCCCTGTTATTACACTCACTCACACACTGAAAACCGGAACACGAAAATACAAGGTATTACTGTGTGGCAGTCGAATAGTAGGTATTATACGTGTGAATGTGAATTAACATTATTATTTAATGTAATTATTTAATCGCATCCATTGTTTGATAAACTGCAGCTTGATTTTTGTAGATGTATATTAGGCATTTCTAGAAAAGCTGTATTGTACCTATATGCCTTGTATCTACGGTCTACTAACCGGAAGTAAAGGTAGATTCGATCTGCACGTTGTAAACAAGTGATATGATTGCGGTGTTCCTATTTTTTAACGCAGAGGATTTTATGCGTAAATTGAAAAGGAAAGAAAATATGTTGCACATGAGTCAAATATTAAATAGATACAAACAAACTTACTACAGTTAGCGTGTACAAAGGAGGCTTTTTTGTTTCAATCGAGCACTTACAGACAAACTTTATCGTGCGGTAAAATAAATAAGTAAGAAATTGGGTCAATTGTAAAACTAAGACAACAGAAGATTATTTTAAAGAAATATAAATATTTATACTAGACGAATAAAATACATCCATAAATAGATAAATCTACACCTAAGTCATTATTTCTTAAGCAACTCTTGAAAATTTCAATTAAGAAATTTGAGATTGAGGTATTCCGTGGAAAACATAAAAATTATACATGAATCGGAAACACGACTAGTAAATACTCACTCGTCGTGTTCTTGCGTCTTCAAAAGAGTTTGTGTTGTTTGAATAAATAACGTATTATGTTTATTAGTTTGAATGATCAGAAAACGCGTTTCCTAAATATGACCATAATCAGTTCGTAATATGTGATAAAGGTATCTGAGACGTGTTCTTATTTTTAAAACTAGTAAGAAGTTGCTTATTAACGCATGTTTTTTCTCAGTAATCGTTAAACCAGTGCTGTGCTCGACTGTCCCGCTCGCGTGATGTTCCCGTCCCGACACGTCCCGGGAACAAAATCGCGGACGGGACTTAATAAATAAACATCTCCGTACATAATAAGATATCATGTTACAATATACGTATAGAACCAAAATTAAGTAAGCATATAAAAATATTTATTACATTGCTGCATCTTTTTTTACATGTGAGAATTACATGTGAGTTCTATCCGTTATTAGGTTACCTGTACAACTTTTAGCAAAATACTAGATATAAACAAATATTATATATTATACTACAATAAGTGTCTAGCCAGGCGATCTGTCCGTCCGTAGGTAATGTTCTATTACTTTATACATGCCTACCTACATATCTTACGGCACGGCCTAAATATTTTTACCTCATGCGTTAATTCAATTATCGAGTAAAATAAAACTACTGATTGAAATTTGTGAACGTTAGTTTTATTGTTGACATAACGCGTGTAATTACTATTAATTTCTGTTCTGCTATCCTAATATTGTGACGAATAAATTAAACTAACACTACCACTAACTTTTGAAACTATTTGAAACTATAAAACTATAAGACCTACAGGTTCGAGTAAGTAGTCATTCGCTCGAGGTCTTGTCCCACGTGTCCCGTTCTTATCAAATCCAGTTCTGCGTCGCACTCGACGACACTATCCGTAACTAAAGATAGTCAGCTCAGCTCTTACTAAACGAGTTACGGCTACTACGGCTACCGGCTAGACCGTGCAACAATGTTATCTAGTATTGATCTGGAATTTGTATAACAGTTTTTCCTTATATTTATTTAATTGATTCTTACTCGATAGCGAGTGCGCTCTATTTCATCGACGGAGTCTCGATATCGAACATTCTTAGTCAATCTTTATGTAATTTTTGCAACGAATTTGTTTATCTTTGTAAAATTATTTTTTTAAAGTATATAATTCTATTTTTATTTTATTTATTACAAGTTAAAAATCCAACGCATTCAAGTAAAAAAGACATTCCATAAAGTCATAACCAAAATCGTAATATATATTATCTAGTTGGCTTTACAAGCACATTTGAATCGTCATTTCACAAACTGTACTAAGTGAAGCTATCGTCGGTACGGAATGTAGATTCTACCGAGAAGAACCGACAAGAAACTCAGTAGTTTATCTTTTTCAACATTTAAAAACAATAAAATATGTACATATGTATATAATATATCCTGTCTGGAAGTCAACAAGTATTAGCTCCAAGCTTTTTTATCATCTAAGTATATCATTTTGTATTAAATAATATGTTTTTTTTATTGATGAAATTTTTACAAATGATATGAACTTACGAATCGGAGAAGTTAAAAATATCTGTGGATTTTATTATAGAATATAGAAACGTAGGTACTTATATAAGTAGCTATTATTCCAAGTGTCTGCTAACAAACAATCACTTAAGCACAAACGTTACGTCATGATTCATTAATTAAGATAAGTTAGTTGTATTTCCGCGTAACCATTATTTCACCAGACAGACGGACAGAAATCTCTTCATACGCGCTTATACTTATATGTTTTATGTCGCGAGTTACCTTGAAATAATTACACATCGTAATTTACTGAGTAGGTTGGTTTTATTTTTTTTAATTAGTTTTGTAGTAAATGTCAAGATTGCAATTGAAAATGCAATACCTTGGTCTGAATAAAGACATTTTGATAAACTTAGATTATTATCATCGCAGAGCACACACGCACTCTGATACGTATCTATCAACTATTTCATTGCAAAAAAAGTCATACAAATATAGCAGGAAGAGGAAAAATAAACGCTCTCTCACTTAGCGTTGTTCCACGGCATTGTTCGATAACTGTGAAAAATTGAGCCGCTAACAGAACAAATTGAGTGAAGTTACCTCGCGGGGAATTATGCCGACCTGCCATATTCAATTACGTCAAAGTCAAACACAGAGTAGAAAATCTCTTAGCGTTTCAATCTTAAATTGTGCAGATTTCAATCAATTGGTAGGGTTTTTATTTAGACTGTGGCACGAGGGGGATAAATGGAGCCGAGGGCGTGGGGCCCGGGTGTGGGCGGGAGGTGCGCGGGGTGCGGCTGTGAAATTGATCCGTTCATACTTCATAATCATTGGTGAGAGTGCGGCATTACACGCCCGGTGCGCACCGAATCAAAGGGGCCGATTCACCGAGCCGCTTAGAAATACAACCGACAACAATAAACTCATCCACACGAAATTGTAACCTTTGAAACGCAGGCGATAGAGTCCACAGCTGTGTGCAGTTTTATAGTTGCTATGATTAGTGGATGAAGCGCTGATATAAATTCTTAATAGAAAAGTATGTGTATCGTGTTGCACGCACTGATATAATGCCTCCTCACAAATTAGGCCCAACTATCTCGTTAATGCAATAACATAGTTATAGATCAATACATCCGACATATTAGCGCTTGGATTCTTTGGGTTTTTTCTCATTTACTTAATGGGTGAATAAAACCGTGCCGACACAACATGTTTTGTGGATAGTCGTTACAAAAAAAATGAAACATAAACACGGACGGACGGATCCGACTGAAACCACCTTTGATGTTTTCGAAACCGCGATCCGTTCGTGTGACATATATTATGTACGGTATGTAGATACCCGCTGCTAGTACCCGTAGCTAAGTACCTGCTGTATAAAAGCATACATATATGAGCTCGACGTACATGCTGCCAAATTATTATTAGACCGCCAACACTTTCAATTGATTTCGTTAGCCATTTCTGTGTCTTTACTTCTATGCATTACGATGACTTTATACGGCACGTAATTTATAATTCATCTCCCTCGTGTGATGTTAGTATTTTCATGAAATGTCCTGTGGTATCATCAGATACGAGCTTGTCGCCTTTTAATATAAACGTACGCTTAGACTTGTCGAACAGCCGTATTTAATTAGCAACAGACGAAAACTTTGGCCGTGATTCTTGTTCAATTACTTACCTGTGTAATGTCGTGAACTAAAGGTTGAAACGTACCTATATGAAAACGAAATAAATGATCTCAATAAACCCAAAGCAATCAATAGAGGTGAACGACTCCATATCGGGACATGCGCAGATGTCGCGAACGGTGGCGGTGACCATTTAAAAACAATAGAGTTCCGGTTCCGCTGTGCGCGCGCGCAGACCACGCGGCGCCCCACCTGCCGGCTCCGCGCCTCGCCGAACTGTTGACAGCTCGCGAAGAATAGCTTAGCCCTTTATATGTCACAATTTATTCGCATGAACTCGTTCTTAAATAAAGAGCACCCGAACCGAAACAATCGACCGATGGTGTTGGGAAGTTATTGTTTCGAAAACGTTATTGGGCGTTCAGATTAAATTGTTGTGTCTGTGTCTGTAAATAATGCCACGAGATATAACACAAGGTAAGATAGGTGTGACTTTTATAAGGATAATTATTTAAAATCAAAGAGAAACTAAGTACCTATATCTGCCATATTACTTTTGTAGTTTAATTTTCCACTGAAGTAACAGTCTGTAAATATACCAGTGTTGGGCAAACTTATTGAGGCAGTTTCTAATGCAGTTTAGTGGACATACGGGTAGAGCAATGTAGGTATCTGAGACGTTGCAAGATTTCTTTTTTTTGTCCACCACCGAGAACATGACGAATTAGAAAAACAAATTAAGCACATTTTTTTTTTTTTTATAAAATAGTTAGTAGGTACGTTCATATGTACCACCTGAATTTATGTTATTACACCATTATTTAAACGAAAACATTGGCGCAGTAAAAAATACAAATTGCTCCCAATCGCCAATGCGCCGCCAACCTTTGGGACAACCGTTCAAACCGCAATTAAGTATACAGCCAGGTAGTATTCTACCGGCTATTTACTTAATGATGACTAGGTGGTACCTACCCTTACGGGTAAACCGCTACCACCAAATAACTCAATTATATTTACTATTATAAGTTTGGATTTCAACCTACGGTCTTCGGTTTATTTCGACGTGTTCTAAAACTGAGGCTCTTTGTTTTGTTAAAGTATGATAATGTATATATTACGTTTTTATGTTTATTTTATTTGGATATTTAGTTGTAGTAACGCCTTCATTTATTCTGATTAGCCTAAAGGTTGATTGGTAGAGAACGCCTTCTGACTTTCGGTCCGCCTTTTGACCATCTTGACCAACGCGTGCGTCTTAACCGATGATTTCGGGTTCAAACCCAGGCAGGCACCACTGAAATTTCATGTGCTTAATTTGTGTTTATAATTCATCTCGTGCTCGGCGGTGAAGGAAAACATCGTGAGGAAACCTGCATGTGTCTAATTTCAACTAAATTCAGCCACATGTGTATTCCGCCAACCCGCATTGGAGCGGCGTGGTGGAATAGGCTCCAAACCTTCTCCTCAAAGGGAGAGGAGGCCTTTATCCCAGCAGTGGGACATTTACGGGCTGCTAATGTTTGGTCTTTCCAAATAATTTTACAGATTCATAGGATGAGATATTTAAAAAAAAAACTATTTTATAAAAGCTTATGATTAACCAGAACTGTTGTTAACTTATTTAGTTACGTCTATATTACACAATATATTATCTCCACTGAATGTGTTATTACCCCTGCTTTTATTTGTCGATTTTCCCTTTTCTGACAAATCATTGCAATGTCTACGGCGCGTGTAAAGTTGCGGAGGAACACAATGAAGTCCCATCAGTAATTAATGTCGTTGATTGAAAGTGTAGAGTTCGTATCTAACGAAAACGTAGCGGGAAACACTTATTCACGAATAAAAGCAGAAGTATTACACACGATCTTTATAACCATGAGTAATTTACACAATACAATGTTTCTTAATTAATTTGACTCCCAATTAAAGCGTGGCATAAAATTACAATTAATGTGAACAGATAAGAATCTTATATTTAAGGAATTGCCGTAATCGTCAGGAGTAATATAATTAATACTTTCAGATAAATACATTTTTATGTGATTTAATTTGAGCTGTGCTTCCACAAGGACGTGCGGGGTGAGCGTGAGCGATAATATACCGTTTTAGTCTGTGCGATAATAATTGCTACAAATAGTGTTTTGCTTTATTTAACACAAGCAGACGTCAAGGCTTTGCCCGAAACTTTGAAAAACTGCTCGTAAATATTTTAAATTGTTATTTATTTAAACTGAATAATATAATTCAGTGAATGCACTTAATGCAACGTATTTGCACAGTTTCTCACAAGATTAGACAACTAAGACCGTGACCAGGAATGTTTTTATGACTCATTGTTGTTTCAACGGCAAGACGTTTAATGTTTTCAGTAAACTATAACTTTGGCAAATAAATTCCAGGAGTCAAAAAGCAAAAACATCCATTTCGGAGGTTGAAAAGTTGCGACCGGTTTTATAATTATCAAAATACTATTCTAAACAGTTAAATGGAAAAGTATTTCATTTCGTACATACGTCCGAACGTTTAAACATTTCCGAGAAGCGATGCCGATAACAAAGGGATGCGTTCTTTAATTCGCTCGCAATACAATGAAGGAAAAACGGTCGTTTTTATCTTCAGCGCGTTTGTCGGAATCCGTCAATCTAACAAGTGTCGACGTCGGTGTCGCGGTGTCGGGGAGAGAGGGATGGACGAGGGGACGAGGGGGGCCGGGGGGAGTTGCCATTAGCACACAATAGCGCAGCTGAGGTACTTATCAGATCGCGGTGACCGCTTGACCCGTCAGCGCAGACTGACCCTCTTAAATGGTCAATTTACGTTTTGCATATATAATTTTTTTTATTATAATGATAACATATAGTCTATGGGCCTTAATGTTAATATCTAAAATACTTTACACGCTACTCTGCAAATCCTTCATTTACTTACTACGATCGTAGGACAACAAAATATTCCCACATATCTAAAATTTTTACGATTTCGTTTTAATAAATCGACTTTATCTGATTCGTCAGACGTTCAACAAAGAAAATCCAAAACTTGTAATGAATTGAAAGGTGGCCTTAGTCTCTCTGCGAGCCGAGTTGCGATGTCAGTAATAAATCCAAATCAAAAAGCAAAATATGAATGTCACAATGTGGTGAAAGTGTTTGCCATTAATTTAAAAATAAAAACTCAATATATTCAGGAACTCTATCCGTGGTGGGGTGGTCAGCGGCTTCCGGTGGTTTTTGCGATGGCACGTGTCCGTCGATGAATAATGTATCCAGGATCGGTCGTGGCTCGTCTGCCGGCTGTCCTGTTCACTTGTCACCGGCCAGCGCTCCGCAACCGTCCCGAACGATGTCGTTTTAAACATTTATATTACATATTTATCGAAACATTTCACGTATATATCAACATAATTGTTTAAAGATCAATCGTAACGACCACTTATGTTTCTACATATACAAATCGGTGAAAAGGGAGCAGCGAGATAATTAATCGTTAGTTTAGAAATAAGATCTTAGAGCTCACGAATAGAGCGGTAGGTACGTGGTCCAAAACGGTCAACACACGGTGACAAATAGGTAATGTATTTTCCTTTTCTTATATTTATATCTTCTATTAAAACATCCTGTTGACATCATACCATGGCATAATGTATTTTAAAGAATTGTTTAATATACTGTAATAAATAAGATTAGATTTATAAATCTAATTAAGATCCACGACACTGGGAATGTACAAATACATATGTAGGTACACTCCTTTAAATAGTACGAACAACATGTGTATTATTTTAATAAATACTTAAGTTAGATAGGTACCTACATGTTTAGTCAAATATTCCGATTTGTATGTAGGTCAAATAAAAGTTTTGCAATAAAAGTGATTGATTATATGACTGTTTTGAATTTTACGGCCGTAACCCGTGTAGGCGGTGATGTCGGCGTGTACGCGTAGTTGTAGACGCATTCTTTCGAAGCAATTTCGATAAGCACACGCCGGTGCCATTAATCATTAACTTTTCGCCTTACAAAACTTTGGTTACGGAACGTTACGGTCCTAACACGCACTTTAACTTTTTAAGGAGCGTAGTATTATATGTTGGGCGCACTCACTTTGGCATTTTATTAGAATTTAATGCTGCAATTAACTTAAGTACATGCGTGGACCCAAATTAGGGAGTCACGGATTTGGTCGAGTTATAAAAATGTAGGTATATCAAAAAGTTTTACATATTAGTTCATTTCATATGAAGTATTCCTGTATTTGTATATAGCAATCAATAAAAATATCATTGGTCCGTACCGGCTGATGTAGTAGCTGACTTTAGCGCAGAGAGTCGGTATGGTTTTTCTGCGTCCGAAGATAAGCTGTATATGAGAGTGAATGTTATCGAAATATATATAAATTTGTGTATTTTTACGCACAACGGCGACTCCAAATAAGTAGTAAGTCGCTAGTACCTGCCATATACATCGCCAAGCTTGGTTGAAAGATTGAAAATTGAAGCAAAAAAGTGATGTTATGCGTTGCTTTTATCTTTCTCTTGCTTTTGACTGAATTCAAATCCACATATTTAATACCCATAACAGATTTCATAGCTTATTAGGAAGATTACAATTTGCTTGCACAGTGCTTGCCTACAGACTTGATTGCTTAAACCATTATTCCATTTGTTCCCCAACTGCCGGAACCTGTACGACGTACGTAGAGCTACATGTAACGAGCCGGCATATGAAGATTATAAAGTAAATGAAGTATTAATCCTCGCTCCATTAGCGAACTTCCTAAGAGATTAACTTTCGAGCAAGTTGTGCGTCAGAGGCGAGACTCCACTCGCACGATAATTACATCCCTCCCCGTGACCTCGCACTGAGGAACTTGAATACATCTCACTCGATGAGTATTTTAATAATAGCTCATGGACGTTCCCCGGAAAAATAAACGACCTTTTCTGTTTTTACATACATATATAATTTTCCCACATTTACATATATTTTCAAACTAGATGTCTAAGAAAATTAACATTAAACTGTAGTGAGCTATTAAAATTCTTATATATTATGTAATTAGAATATGTTATGTTAAACATATTATTCTCTAACTGCAAATTAAATTTTTTGTGTTGACCGCTATAATATTTCAGAAACGCTACTTCCCCATAAAAACCTGTCAAAAAATTATGCACCAGCGAATATACTTTTACCAAATTCGATTCGCTCAGTAAGTAGTCGTAGCGTTTGTCAACGCCTCGCCTGATTTTCGGGGCGTTTTACTGCAAATGATCTTAATTTACTGGCTTAGCTACACTGTAGGTACGTCCTATCCCTTAAATGCTTTACCTTTTAAATCAGATTTATATATATTTAAATATACCCTTAAAACTAAATGGTAACAGGTTGTGTGAAGAAACAATTTGTAGAAGTATGATATTGGTAGAGGTACCTATTAGGTTATGCAGTAGAGACGAACGGACAATTGTATTCATTCATTCGGTGATATAAGAGCCGAGATGGCCCAGTGGCTAGAACGCGTGCATCTTAACCGATGATTTCGGGTTCAAATCCAGGCAGGCACCACTGAAATTTCATGTCCTTAATTTGTGTTTATAATTCATCTCGTGCTCGGCGGTGAAGGAAAACATCGTGAGGAAACCTGCATGTGTCTAATTTCAACGAAATTCAGCCACATGTGTATTCCGCCAACCCGCATTGGAGCAGCGTGGTGGAATATGCTTCAAACCTTCTCCTCAAAGGGAGAGGAGGCCTTTATCCCAGCAGTGGGACATTTACGGGCTGCTAATGCTAATTCGGTGATATTAAATTCAGGTATAATAAAAATCGATGTACGATAATCTATTCATGAAGAATAAGGCAGGTCAGACGGGTTTCGGAGTCTCGTGTCCGAATCACAAAGAACATAATAATTGCAGTGTTGAAGACTTCCTTTCGCAATGTTTTTACTAAACTTGATTTATCATTTTATTTCAAAATATTTTTTTAATTAAACGAATTATCATCAAAAACTTACCTTCTACATTTAGTCTAATATTTACCAGAGTTTGTTATAATTGAGTTGAGTTGATATTTACTGAGGTGAATAGACCTCGGCAATATTAACAGTAAACCTCTCAAAGCCCCGACGAGGTTGAACGGCTCTTATATTAATAAATTTTTTTAATTAACTTTAACTACCAAGGTTGTCCTAGCAATGTCTTCCAGTGAGGGTGACCAGGAAGTCAGGATGAAAGGAGCTATTTTGTTATGTATAATAATAATCCCTTAGAAAAAGAAAAGAAACCTAAAAAAATTAAAACGTTCGCCGTAATAAGTTCCCATGTTTACGTACAGTTCAGGTGTATGTTCACAGACTAAGCTTATAATATATACCTACTTATACCTATTATAAAAGCTATAGTAACTCTGATCCTCTTTCGCGGTCCAACCAGTATATCGAATATTTGCTATGAATTATTTGCTATGAAGCAAACTTGAACTTCAAAAAAGGACATAAGAAACGCGAGCGAAGTCGTAGGCATATAAGATGATTCACAATCATGTTCCGCGCGTTCCATCTCTCTTTTGTTTTACAATCTTAGATTTTAATTTGTTGTTATAGGACGGATATAGATTGTATAATGATATATTGGATATTTTTTAGACGTGGCTTATTATAAGTTCCACTTTCCGATTTAAATATTCGAATTCTATAAAAAATCTAATTTATTTTTTTATAGCAATTATTATACATTGGTACATATAACGTTCATATCGTAATGCATATAGGTAGATAGCTCTATTGGTTAAAACTCTTAATCTATGTAGTTATGGAGATTTATCTGAGATAATGGCGTATCAAATAAAGGCGTATAAGCGACAGTGCCGTACCTTTAATTGTAAGCGTGCGAAGTCGATGCGAAGTCGGGTAATTAGGTGTAATTTAGTTTTCAGAGTTTCATGTCCTAAAAACATCTTCCACTTGGTCACCAAGTCGCGGAGCTTGATGGCGCAATCGGCGTCGTTTTACCGTAATTACGCCACCCTTTGCGAATAAATGTAAGGCGCTGATAGCGGAACGCGCGCACTCGACGATGATATTTATATAAATATATAAAGTGCTTTAACTTTTGATTAGACCTGATGTTTTAGGAGGGTGATGAGTGTTTTGTTTCACACAAACCTAAGTACATCACATGAGTGAGCTGGTACACTACAGCATCGGACTGAGCCTGTTCAGCTTGTTTAGTCTGTAATAGCCATTTATTTTGTTATGTAGTTTATTTTGTTTTTATGTTGCCATTTCATAAAGCTAGATGCGGAAATATCATTTCGCCTTTACTTATAAGGATACTCTTTTAATCTCACAATTTAGTTAGCGCTTTTACTAACTATATTAATAGAAATAATTGTACTAAACAAACTTAGTATTTACTACTTTATTTTAAGAACAATCCAACGGCAATGAGCACAATGACGCATTCATTGTACGGGCATGCAATATTTTCTTACATATTTAGTGCCTGTCAACGTTTGCCGTCGATAACAATATCGACACAATAATTTAAAATGATATATTAATGAACTGACACGAACTTTGGATGGCTTTATTAGATGTGGAAACTCGTAATGTCGAAAAAACTCATGTAATAAAAATAAGTTCCTCCCTAAACAGCGTGATTATGACTATGGTTTGATCTAGTGGCTAGATAGAGATCAGTCTAGAAGATACCAATGTTCTAGGTATAGGTTAAGACCCAGGTATAAGACCCAGGTCAGACCGTTAAAAAGCTACTGAGGTTTTCTGTAGTGGCTTAAAAAACTTATTAGAAACTCAGAGTCTGGATGTTGGAAGCATGTAACCACAACTACGTGAATCGGAGCGCACCTGTTTATGCACACACTTGTATACTACAGTATACAATATTGGTACACCAATGTCTTGCGTAGTTGGAGGAGCACATCATCATCATTCAAAGATTTCAATTCTTAATATTAGTAAGTTGTCGATTTACGGTGAATATTAATAAGAAAACTCATAACAGGTAACCTACTTGAAAGAATGTTTTTTAATAAATCTTGTAACAAAAGAAAAGAAGAGACAAAAACGAGTCAAGATAATATAAGCGTCTGTTGAGGAAGCCGCGACATAATTATGAATGTAAACGCGACGTGGATTCGAGATTTTTTTTTAATCAAAATAAAAAAAAATCTTGAATCATATATATTACATAATTTTCATTTACAAAATATTTTTGACCAGATTTATCAAAAGGTCGATATTTAATTAAACATATATGGCTTAGAGCTTATTCGACTACGATTTTTCGAATAAAAAATAACTTCGAGGATCCAAGCGAAAGTGTACCTACTAGTAAGAATCAAATTCTGGTAAAAATATTTTCGTACTTAATATTACCTACCAGCTTCACTACGTAACCTGCGACTTGAATTAATACTCAATGCGGTAAGAATGTAAGTATATGAATTCGTTCCACACAAAAACGTTATAAATAACGTTCTAGTTAAATGATCTGTCACATCAGCGATCCCCTCGCGATTGAAATCGAATATCGATGTCTCGGCGCATTGTAATTTAAGTGCGAATACAGTTTTTATAGTAATAACTGGATAGGTATGCAGTTTTTACCTAAAGTCATATTAATTATATTCCTATTATATTCCGCGGCATTCCTCACTAATTGGGCGTTCTTGAGTTCGGCTCGTTACTGCCTGCTGGCTGCCGGTTTTGAGTACTCGTTTAAATAAAACGATGAATCAGATTGGAAATCACTTTGGTTGCAAAGAAAATATGTAATTTAAATATTGATTACGATAGACCTTCGACGGAGTTGTGACAAAAACTGTGCCTACTTATTTTAATTTGTAGTCAAACTTTGAATACTAATTGAGTCATTAAAATACTCACGCTCTTATTAAGGGCTTATATTGTGTATTAAGTGTAATAAGTATAATATTGCTGTATTTAACTAATGTTGAATTTTTATTATATTTTTATTACACCTTGTCATCTCTGTAGTCAACTTCAAGTTCCCTATTCAATGGTCGCCTGCAATATATCGTCATTTAAGCGGCTAGATCGCCTTCTTACATACTTTTGTAACATTTATTTTATAGCTGTATGTTATTTTATTTCTGTACATTACGTTACATAACATTAACAGTCTGTAAATTTCCCACTGCTGGTCTAAGACCTCCTCTCCCTTTGGGAAGAAAGTTTGGAGCATATTCCACCACGCTGCTCCAATGCGGGTTGGTGGATACACATGTGGCAGAATTTTGTTGAATTTAGACACTTGCAGGTTTCCTCACGATGTTTTCGTAAAAATTCAGTGGTGCTTGCGTTGGTTTGAATCCGCAATCATCGGTTAAGATGCACACGTTCTAACCACTGGGCCATCTCGGCGCTATCTTTAGCTCTAAGTATATATGTGTAGAATGAAGCGTATGTTTTGGGTTGTATATTATGATAACAATATTATATTAATAAACATTTTGGCGTCAGTTGTAGGAGTTTCTAGAAGATTCTATTCGGTATTTATCTACATTCGGAATCCGTTGTAGTTTTACGCTCAGTTTAAAATAAAAGCAATGTAATAAAAAAAAGTACACAAGGCAGTCTTTTCTTTCTCTCCTTCTCATAGTCTGGTGGAAACGTAACTCCACACGACCGGCAAGAGAGTCACCGCGAGTCCAACGGCTGTACGGAGGTGATTTCCAAGAAAATAACTTCACCGGAATAAATCATATCAAGAATGCAGTAGTTGTTTTATTTTATATTCACTTAATACCAAAGATTTGTTCAAAGATGTACTTGTGTGTAAAGATGAACTTGGAATTGTAATTTTTGTCAGTGCAACACGTGAAAAGTAGGCAGGTACCGGATTAATTTTGATATACCTAAATTTTAACATTTCAAATCAGAGTTTAAAAGTTATATGCACTTTATTACATTTACAATAATGGTAGGCTGATATACTTATAATAATGAACTCAAGTAAAGTATCCGATAGAAATAAAATGAGAACTGCGTAATAACTAAAAATTAAATGTGGACGAGATCGGATCAAATATGATAAGTGATAAAAAAAGAAGAATTTGCAGGCAGATCGTTTAATTCAAATAAAGTTTATAATTATACTTATTTAAATAAAAGTAAAAAGCAAAAACGAATAATATTTTAATTGAAAGGCGTTTCATCATTGCGAGCAAAAACTCATTTGAAAACGATAACATCGCAGGTAATGCAAAATATCGAGCGCATTATTTACAGCAATACGCTACTTATATTTACTTCGACACAGCACCTACTTTAAGTTCCTACAGGGCTGTTTCTTGAAACCAAGATGTAAAAAGGAAAAAACTCATATCAATATTCAGAAATTAGTAAATTTAATTTGAAACTGACTCGCACAATCGCTAGCAATCATAGCAATTAAAGTGTTATTTGATAATAATCAATAGGCGGATGAAAGGTTAGACCAGTGTGATGCGGGTGGAACTGGAACCGAAAAGTTGACAACCCTGAGCTAAGCTAGGCTATAGTTACAAATTTAAAAAAAAACGGATAGGTTAGAACGGTGCTCGGCTAAAATAAGGAATGGGGTTCGAAATTTGTGGACGTTTATACTTAGGTACCTGTATGCTTTTTATCATACCTTAACATTTTGTTCTGGTTTTGTTTGGGAAGGCGAAATAGTTCAACTTAATTCTAAAAATAATGAAGACTCCCGTTCAATTATTCCATTTGATTTTTAACAAAAACGTGAGGTATATAATTTTTCAAGTTATAATTTTGAATTCTAATTGAAAAGAATAATCTTGTTAAGTATTATTCTCAGGTTTTAGATGGTTCAAATACCTACCTATAGGTTTACCTATTATTATCAATCTACATATTCTTATGAAATTGCACATGTTATTTTTTACAGCTTGTGTTGGATACGCCGTACGACCTCGATATCGCTACGCAGCTTGTACGCTGTTAAATCATTGAGGCTTCGAATAAAGTTTTGACTTGGAAACAAAAAGAAAATCGTATCTACTTAATAAAAATGTTGCTAAATTAACTTTTTGTTCTGCGATCCCGCGGTTTCACCCCAAAGACAATAGACATTAGGCATAATGGCGAAGACAGAGGATCCAACGCACAATGATCAAACAAACGCTATTCTTACATTGTTCGAGTCCCAGCATTGAATTATCACCTGGGAACGAAAGTTGTCGTCGGCGTCGTCTGCGGGTAACGCGGAAGCCGGGCGGAATTTTATACAGGGATTGCGAACAGATTTAATTGTCATGTAGGATTAAGTTCGGATTGTTTGTACTTGTTCATTAGTGGTGATACTTTCACTCGTGCGTACCTGCTGCGGTGCACGGGATTGTCAGAGACATAGGGACTCCTTAGTATACAACGATAACTTTTGTTAGCAAATCAAAGTTTCAATTATTTTAAAAATAGGTAGGTATTAACATTTGATGTCGTTAATTAGTAACTAACAATACGTATACTTTAAATGAAAGATACGATTTATAGTCTTAGAATTATAAAATATTTAAAACATTTTGATTAAATAGGTAGGAAAATTTGATATTAATCTTTAATTAGGTACCTATTTATATTATATGTAAGTAAATGCTGAAATCGAAGTTTCTACAGTATGTGGGTCTTTTCTACTTTTACTGAACTCTGCTTTTACTTAGGTAAGTAGGTAGGTACCTACCTATTTAAATACCTACCTGCTAAGCAAAATTGGTTTAATTGTACTGCTGTTGTATGATACTAAATCATAAATCTAGAAACTATATACTTACCTACTGCATATATTTTAAAGATCAAGCATTTCTTAGTAATTTTATTTTGTATATGGACATAATGGTTCCTCTTTTAAGTTAAGTAAGTGGTTATAAAATTTTGAAAATATAATCTGATTTGTTTGTTATATTGAGGTAAATTCCACGTTATCTATTACATAAAGACCTTAATGTTATTTTTGTAGGCCATTAAATCTTTTTCGATCGAAAAACGTATCAAATTGCAATATTCCCGCGGCTCTATTAACTCGAGCGGTCGTGATCGGCCCAGCGCAGGACATTCCTGCGCGCGCGCAGGGCGGAGCCACTTTGATCTCGCCGCGACACGCCCTCCGACACACAAGCACAACCTCACCACATTATCGGCACACGGAGCACAGACAAACTCCGCTTCAATGGTTTATTAGAGTTAGACACGCGATCCTTAATCGCCATCGCTCAGTGGTTACTGAGAATAACATAAGAAGTAAGCTTCGTAAACGTAAGCGCTCCTATTACTGAGGGTACGTTACATACAAGCATTAATGAGAAACGGTCGTTCAGTATCACAATTTAAATAAGGACAATTAATATAAACCTCTTTTAAAAACACTTGGACGAAAAAGTAAATAAGTAGGTAGGTAGTTTATAACCAAAAATACTATATTGAAGTAGGTACCTACATAACATACTCGTAACTATTTGTACCTTTTAGTAAACGGATTCGGTGGTCTAGTAGCTTAGAATGGAGTAAGATTATAAGAGAGTAATTTAAGGAGATTTAGGATTCATTATCACTCATACGGTTTAGGCCAACAGGTAACTAACCTAAAGAATTTCCCGAGATCTGAAAGTAACTAGTGTTAATGCACCGAGCCCTCGGAAATCATGAAAAGTTATTAAAGGGCCTGCAGTTGTAGGTTCTCTTTCCGTTGTCTCTTAGGTATATGCATTCCATCGGATTATGAAACATAAAATACTACCTATACCAAAATATGAAATAAGACACTGTAAAATAAACTAACGAAATGAGGGAACAAAGATAGCACTATTGTTTGCGCAAATATTTGTGCACTAGGTATGAGGTATTGATTGATATACTGTGTGTGTATCTCAGTATACTTTATATAAGAAGGTTAACCTACCTATTGATGAGGTAAAATTATTTAACTTAATACTTGACATGCAATACAAAAAATATCTATGCAATTTGTCTACCCGTCGTAATGTATTGAACCAGATCACACTTTACAATATTATAGGTAGGTATATTCTTATATTGGTTCCCCCAACTCTTATCATTGCTCTGTATCAACACTACAGTTAGATGTCGCAAACCAACTTCTAAATTATTTTCACTTAGAAATGAAATACCTACATCGTGCTCCAATCCAATCACCGAATTTGGTAAAATTATAAAGATACGGTTCCCACTTAGTAGGTACCTATCTACCTGCTAATAATCCATCTTCAGACGTTTTCACGCCTAAATTGACACGCGTTTAAAAATATATTAAAGCAATTTTGCTAAATAATTTAATTAAGATCATAAGTAGTTTATTTTTTTTTATTTCTAAATTACTAATCCAGACTATATTTATACCTATTTTAATTATTACCTAATTTTTTTTTATTAAGCCTAACTATAGTAAGGTTACCTTAGCTACCTGACTTCTTACGCTGTCTGTGCTCGCACTGTGAAATATATCATATGATAATATATAGGTAATCTAGCTTTATTTTTGAATAACAATGTATTGTTTTTACTAAATAAATAAATATGCTCTGCTCATTGTAAAGGAATGTAGATTATGTGGGCATAACTATTTTGGGTAAGCTATATTTGTTTACATACAGACTTTATCAGTTACATAAAGGTATAAGTATGATTTATAAAGCTAGCTTAAAAGTTCACCTCGATTTATTTTACCTACAGACTTGTATAATAAAAGGTAATAATCATAAATTAAATATTTACCTACAACTAGTGATATCACACGTGATAAGTATCTTAAACGAATGTTTATTTAAACGTAAGTTCTTACTTATACGTAACTTTGAATATAATTAATTTATAAATAACCAGTTTAGATAAAAGTAAGTATTTTTATTTTAATTTGCTTATTCGATTATTTATAAGTGTCTACTTCTTTCGTACAACTTGAATTGAAACTTGCAAATAACATTTGATTACAATCTACCAATTTATCTTTGCATAATAAGTTGAAATTACTTAAAATTAAATTGTAAAATTATCTGAAGTTAATATCTATTTTAAGCAGAGATAGAATGATAAAATTCATTTCATCAAAGTTGGTATTATTTTTAAATTCAACAATCCATGAATGTCTCTCAACATTAATTATATTAAATTATTCATCCTTATAGAGCGTCTACTTAAAAACACTATAGCACATATGAAGAAGCGAGGCTAGTCGCTGGGTTTTAATTACTGTATAAATACATTACAGAAAACACTATTTACGTAAACAAATTAACGATAAATTTTCATGTTCAAGGCTTTTGTTTAATCTGTGACAAACGGACACAGATTTTAAATGTCACGTAGGAAGTCAAATACACACTAGAGATAAATCGATGTGTTCGAGATTAGAGCGGCAATTATAATTTGAAAACAATACCAGATAGATTGATGTTTTAGGCCTTGAATGGGGACAATGATAACATGTGAATGAAAATGAAAAACAATACCAAACCCGACACGGGGTCACTGTTCCTTTAAAACTGTATTAGCTTGGCGGTTCTACAGTATTAGGTAGCTTTATGCTAACCACTAACAAACGAGGCTGTCAAATGTATTAAAATATTTGGGCAACCCCATTTAACCTATATGATGCTGTAAGTACCTATAATGTATATGCGCCGTCTTAAGAATAGCGCTCGGGTTCAATCAGAGTCCTGGCTTGCAAGATTCAAAAAAGATTTTCAAGATTTTTTTTTTTTTAACCGGGCACCACACCGGTGATCCAAAACTTGACCATCAATGGCGAGGGGCCATCGGCGGGTTTTTCGCACGCTACATAGTAGCTAACTCTTCTGCATAAATCTTCTGTCAGATATTTACAATATTAAATCAGTGTTTGGACTCGATTAGTAGGTAGTTAAAAATATAATCGCGTTAATGACAACTCAACGAATTGTTTCTGACTTAAAAAAAAATATGGAAGATATAGTGACTGAATATCCTTAGATATGTTTATTTCTTTTAAAAAAAGTGTCATAATTGTCATTTTTTCTTTCGCATTAATCTTCCAGCAATCGTAAATATTTAAACGAAACACTTTTACAATCTTAACGAGCTTGTAAAACAGTGAACTACATACCGGCAACCCGATATTCGTAAATACCGCTCTAATCAGGGCGCAACATAAATATGACAGAAGGTCCTCGTGAAGCAGATTGTAAATCACTCAATTAGCGCGTTAAATCACGTTATCTGTGATAAGGAAGAGATAGAGCGCCGGCTGTCGCCTTTACGAGCGGTTATGTGATGTTTAATGTGGGCAGGCGACGCCGCATATGATTGATGGCGACTTGGAGCGTTAGCGACGTCAACGCACTCGGACTGGGTTAGGCCTAGTGCGGCTAATACTAGGATAAGGTCGGAAGCATACCGCTTTTGTCTATAGTGTTATTTCAATTTCAAGCTTCATATCTAGTTCGAGTAAAATAATCTATAGGGTACTTTTATACTTCAAAGGCAAAACTTACAAAGAAAGCTGTAGAGGGTTATAAGGGGGCTAAGGAAACACGTGTGGCGGATAATTTTGCACGTTTACCTACGATACAGTATTATACATTCATACTTGAGACAAGTAGGTACATATATAACTAATTTATTTCAATGTGATGATTATTTGTTTATTTCTATTGAATGTATCTACATTATTTTAACAACTAAACTCTTTTATCATAATCCCCATTAAATTAATAACTCAACTTCAACTTTCGGTCTCAATGGGAAATAAGGTAAAATTTAATTTAAAATGTATCGCATCGCCGCGCTAATCTCGCCAATGTATGCGCGCGCTCACTGCGGTGACAAGGGCGCGATGACGAGATGAATTAATAGTCACTCAATGAAATCTAAATATAACTTCGGACGGGACCTAGATTTGGATGAGCAACTTCTGAGCGAATTGATAAAAGTGAGAAGCGCAATAAAACAATTACCTACTCATACACTGTAGGGAGATAGCCCTTTGGCTAGAACAAACGAATATTAACCGAAGACAACTGGTTCAAAAGTGGATAATCACTACTGTGTTTCTAATGCTTCAATCGTTTTCTAATGTATCTATCGACGACGAATTTAATCATCGCGAGGAAACTTACAAGTTGGTAGTGCTTTACGTATTGCAATACAATGTAAATTGCAGCAAAGGATATATGGTATGATAGGTTGCTTTTTAGATTGAGCACACATAGTGTGAGCATCTATGTGCGACGGCACACCACTGGCATAACCATAAGTAGCTTTTTCGGGCCCAAATGTAACGCCTGCCCGTTGGTTTAGGTGATTGCCGAGCGTGGGACGAGAAGTCAGATAGTCGGTATTAAACTCCTGCGAGCTGGCTTTTTATAAGTGAATTAAATCTGAAATTGCAATTATTACCAAATGCGAAACTAACTCTGTCTGTCTGTCTGACTGTCGAACCGAATTCGATGGTAACGAAATTTGGTATGAAGTAACCTTGAACCCCGAGGAAGAATATTAGCTTCTTTTTTATGTCTAACACCTGACGACCAACCCCTTAAGCTCGTGCGAATCCGCGGGCGACAACAAGTAGTTTATATACCTGTGAGTTGTGACACAATAGTACCTGGAAGTGGTGGAGACGACCATTCATCAGTTTTTACATACATAGGAACGACCATTTTTCTTGTTCTTCTCATAAAAATAGCAACATAGGTGGATAAGTAAATAAATTGCGGATCGTTTTATAAACATTTTGGAGAACCATTATCGAAAAAGTTTTTAAATAGATGAAACGTTTGGCCCCCCGGGTCACCTTTGAATCTGGCATCGCTACGCCACCGAGGAAGACTTACCGTGAGGCTCGTGTGCTTGTATGCCTTACTAAAACAAGACAAAACGACGGTATCTTTAGTTTCATTTATTTGAACTCTGTATTATCAAAATAGTTTATTTTGCTTAGTTCATCTTCATTTTGTTTATTTTCCTCGTTCCTCCTTAAATAGACGTTTAGGTGCGTAGGCAAGTCGGACCGATAGTTTTATTTTCATATGTGCGTTTAAACATGTACCTTTATGCCTGAGTATGTATTATCTATTGAGTTGCTAACGGTGTAAATGCATCATTCATTATTTTGATCACAGCGTCGCTTGAGCTCTTTCACTTTTGCAGTATTTCTATTCCAGCCCCCTCCTGTAGTAGATATTATGTTTCCTTTAAAACGTTGATTGGTGCAAAATTCGGTTGTCCGTGGTATCATGGAGGCTCTTTTTACTAATTATAAGCAATATTTATTTTTATTTAATAACTAGAAATAAAAAAAACAACTTGTAACCCTATTACCGCTGTTGCGACGGGACGGTCAGTTCGTGAAATACCTAATAAAGACATAAAAATGTTTATATTACTATAATTTATTAACAGAATGCGGTCGGTGTTCGAGTATATTGATCAGTCTCTTTAATGTTATCGCAATAATGTCGTAATATATAAATAACATATTTTTATATATTGTTTTTATTAAATATATTTATATACTTATTTTATTTTAATTCACTATATTCTTATTTATTTATTATTATTATTTAATATATATGTATAATGATTGATAATAGCCATGTTCAAGACGACAATGATATTTATCTTTCTCTCTCTTCTGATTCAGCCAGTAGCGACGACAGCTTTCAAAGTGTTCCTTCTCTCAATGAATCCCTATTAACTCTTTTTACTGACGTAACTAAAAACTTTAACATTGTTCATATTAACGCTCAGAGTATTCCTGCTCACTATCCTGACCTTCTCACATCGTTTGATAACAAAAATCTCCATGCTATTCTTGTTTCTGAATCATGGCTTAAGCCATGTTTGTCTTCCGAGTCATATTCTTTACCGGGTTTTCATTTAATTCGAAATGACCGTGTCAATAGAACCGGTGGAGGTGTTGCCATGTATCTGCGATCCTACATTCCTTTTAAAATTATCAGCATGTCAGTACCTCAGACTGGTCCTTCCGCGGAGCATCTTTTTATTGAATTAACTTTTTCCCATTGTAAACTTCTACTGTGTGTTTTTTATAATCCTTGCCTATCAATTGACTACTTTCCCTCACTAGAATACCTTCTCGAAAAATTTACTCCTCAATATAACCACACTATATTGATGGGTGACTTTAATACTTGTCTCATCAAGAATGATTATAGATCCTTCAGACTCAACTCCTTAATATCTGCATCTAACTTACACATTCTTCCTCTCTCTGCAACACACTTCTTTCCGAATTCCAATCCTTCACTTCTCGACTTAATTATCGTGTCTTCCACTGACCATGTTGAGAAACATGGTCAGTGCAATGCTACAGCATTCTCTTATCATGATTTACTTTACCTATCCTATAAAGTTAAACCACCTAAAGCTAAGTCAAGAATACTTCTGCTACGTAACTTTGGTGGTGTGGATATCAGTCGCCTGCATAAAGATGCATCTAAAATCGACTGGTCAGTAGTGCTGGATGCGGATACAGTTGATGAACGGGTTGCAATTTTTAATTCCTTATTAACACAATTATTTGACATTCATGCTCCCATTCGTCCTGTACGCTTAAAACATCGGCCTGCTCCCTGGCTTACCGATGAAATCAAAAAACTTCAACATCGTAAGAACGTAGCCAAAGCAAAATATAAGTTGAACCCTACTGATAAAAATCGCGAGAAATATAGAAATATTCGGAATCGCTGCAACATGCAATGTAGAGATCAACAACGACGCCATATTCATCGGTCTTTAACCGACAATGATCCTTCTAAAGTGTGGAAATTTCTTGAAACACTTGGAATTGGGAAAGCACGTCAAGAACTAAATTTAAATAATCTGGATATAAATCACCTTAACCAGCATTTCTCGTCTTCGGATACCATAGATGGTACAACAAAAACAAACACTATTAGAAATATTTCAGCGTCTTCTACTCCCAATATTCCTTCTTTCTCTTTTAGTCAGTTTACTGTATGTGATGTTAAGAAGAACATTCTAGACATCAACTCTGATGCCGTGGGTTCAGATTGCATTAGCCGTAAAATGATTATTCCCATTATTGACCTTGTAGCTCCTATCATTACATCTATCTACAACTTGTCGATAGAATCCTGTACATTTCCTACGATCTGGAAAGATGCTCAAATAATCCCTGTACCGAAAAAGTCCAATCCGAATAGTTACTCCGAATTCCGTCCAATATCGATTCTTCCTTTCTTATCAAAAGTATTTGAGCGTCTTATATATCAACAAATGACTTCCTTTCTATCCAAAAATAACCTTATGAATCCTTTCCAATCCGGTTTTCGATGTGGTCATAGTACGGCTACTGCCCTCGTTCAAATAACGGACGACATCAGACTTGGTATGGACAACCAACTGATTACAGTGTTAGCACTGCTGGATTTCAGTAATGCATTTAACACTGTCGATTTTGACATTTTACTAGCTATACTACGTTCTCTTAACATATCTCCTAAGGTGACTGACTGGTTTCAGTGTTACTTGCGAGGGCGTCGGCAGCGCGTATACACTAATGGTCGTAACTCAGACTGGTGTATGTTAAGCGCTGGCGTCCCGCAAGGTGGCGTGTTGTCTCCTTTATTATTTTCTATATTCATTACCTCTATCACTAATCACATTTCTTCTCTCTACCACTTGTACGCAGATGATCTCCAAATATATTCACAGACTCAATTTAGCGGGCTCTCGGACACCATTGATTTAATAAATAAAGATTTGATGCACATAAGTCAATGGAGTAAATCCTATGGTCTGAGAGTTAATCCCACAAAAACAAAGGTGATTATCATTGGTAGCCCGAGACTTATTTCACGGATTGACTGGAAACAATTACCACCTGTCCTTTTTGATGGCGTCTGTATACCAATCTGTGAAACAGTAAAAAATCTAGGTGTTATCTTTGATAGGCACCTTTCGTGGGCACCTCAAATAAATGAGGTTAGTAAAAAAATATTCTCTTCCATTGGCTCACTGAGAAGATTGAAAAACTTTTTACCCATTACAACTAAAGTTACGCTAGCACAATCTCTCCTTCTACCTATTCTTGACTATGCTGACACTTGTTATACTAACTTAAGTGAGGAGCAATTAAATAAACTTGAGCGATTACAAAACCTATGTATACGGTTCATATTTGGTTTACGCAAATATGATCATGTTTCCGAATTTCGCCAAAAACTCAAGTGGCTCCCTATTCGCCTTCGCAGGAATACTCACATTTTAACTCTTCTCTATTCTATTCTTTTTAATCCAGCGACACCCTTCTATCTTAAAGAGCGTTTCACTCTCCTCAGGGAGACTCATAAGCGCGCTCTTCGCTCGAATGAAAATTTAATTCTCTCCATTCCTTCCCACTCTTCTTCTTATTATTCTAAGTCTTTCACTGTTGAAGCTTCTCGAATTTGGAACTCACTACCCTTAGCTATTAGACGCGCACAGTCGTTAGCCGTTTTTAAAAGAATGGTTAAGGACTTTTACTTGTTGCATTAAGCAGTCGTTTTGTCGTTGATAATTTTTTGTTCTGTTATATCTCCTTTTTTTTTATATATATATATTTTATGTATTTATTTATGTAAATATTTATTATAGTATATATTTATATTATATATATTTATTGTTATCTGTGTATTGTGTAATTTTATATTATGTAAGTATTATATTATGACTTAAATTACTGTACCCTTCCCATATATGTAAATATTATGATCCTCTGCCCAAAGGTTGCCTGGAAGAGATCGCTGCTGAGCGATAAGGCCGCCTGTTGCACCTCATGCAACTTTGTGTAGCAATAATGTAATTTTTAGTTTAAAGTTTGGGTGCAATAAAGGATAAATAAATAAATAAATAAATAACATTTTACCTATTCGTACCTATTACAAGATCTTTAATTATTATTTAAGATAATGATTGTGGTGCGGCCGAAAAATACAAACATGCAGGCCCATCAAATATACCAATAGAAATGATAAAGGCACGGACGTAAGGTCTGTGGATATTTCATTGTGTTAGAGAAAGAAAAAAAAATCATACCTTTAATAGGCATGTGGTTTTTATTTTTATTTTTATGACCATCAAATTAATTACCAGGATTACTATACTAGGATACCTATTGGTAAGAAAAATTGTTTCATCAATTCAATCAATTTTACTATCTACTTATTAGTTATTCCTGTGTTGTTTAAACTGTCTCGGTTGCTGAGGAGAAATAAATGAATATTTACCTATTATTATTATTTACTTAATGAGAATGCTTCGACGCGTCCGCTCCACGACGATGAAACCGTTGTCTTCCCGAAACATGTCGAGCATTCCTCGATAAATAACGTTAGTGAAACAGAAATAACTAATGATAATATTATGAATACTTACGGATCATTTAGTAGACTAATTACAATTATTAATAGCATTGAGGAGCCCCAGCTACTCCAGCAGGGCAACGGGGCTGTTACTGTTTTTATATATATTTATAATTAATTTTAATTTAAGTTTTGTTACATTTATCGCATTCAATTATTATTTTATTATTTGTATTGTTGTAACTTTACGTAACTATAGATTGCTTTTAGGTCATTTTATCTTCTGTACCTATTTATAGTAAGCTGATTATAGTTTAAGCTTTTAAGAGTTTGAAGAACGACACACATTAGATACCTAGCTAAATATAATTAAGTAATACCTTTACTACGTTAAGAGCAATGTAAATTTTACTAAAATGTTCTTAAAAAACATTTGCCATCAATGTCAATCAAAATTTATGATACCTATTGACTAAACAGTTTTAAATTTACCAATAAATAATATCACCGAATTTTATACGATGTACGATAACTGATGAACATATTAGATGCGTACATTTTACAATAGTAGGTAACATAATGTAGTCCCTTGCCTCGTCCTCCAACAATAAGTAACAAAACAAAAAATGCAATCAATTTGAAACTCTCAACATTTCAACATGACATCATCGAGACATCGAAGTTTAATTTACAACTCCCCTCTACGTAGATAAATACAAGATACCATCGCTAATTTAAAGTTTTGGGCCTTTATTACAGGCGTCAGGTAAAGCCGGACCTTCGTCAAATGCTATGTTCTATAGTTTTTATATCTATCAGACGTTTAATCCCATTGATATAAAAATAAATACCTACGAAGGCAAAAAACTGAAACGAAATTTAAAAAAAAATAATATGTTAAAATAATTTAAATCTATTTACCTGAATTGTTATTATATTTCGTTATTTTCTTTATTGAGTGATGATTGTGATGATGATTTAAATTATCTGTGTAGGTATTTATTATGTAGCTTGAATAATATCTTAACCTATCTCTGTAGCTTGTAAGTTCCGTAGCGAGAAATCAATCAAAATATACCTACTTTATTCAAGTAGGCTTTTACAAATAATTTTGAATCGCCGCTTTACAAACTATATTGAGTGAAGCTACCACCAACAAAACGCTATCAAATCGTTCTACGATACAGTGCTCACCGCAGCTGCTGCAGAAGCCCAATACTAATTAGACATATCATCTGCCCGCCGTACGCGTCACCGGCCCACCCACGAGGACGCACTAGATTCCTCGTCGGACGTTTTTTTACGCCCTAATTAAGCTAATTTATCGAGACAATAAGAGAAATTATCGTCGGCGACCGTCGGTTAGTGGCCGCTTTTATGAGAGGTATTAAATTGTCGGGTTTAAGAGCGCTACTGCGCTACACCGGCGAGTTCGACCCGCTCTTTGATGCTCCAATAAATATGAGAGATAACATCTGATAAGGTTCCAGCGGACTCGGGTCGAGAGCGGGCAGAGGACGCACACCCTTCTAGAATGTGTTCCGATAACAGAGGTGCCGATCCCGCGGTAGTGACGATTAAATGTGATTTTATGGAGGAGGCTAGTCAATACGCGTTTTCTGAATGGATGTTCGCGTGGGACGTTACTGTCTCGGCGACATGTAACACGCATTCTTCAACGTTTATCTAAATGTAAGTCGACGAATAGATTATCTATTTGTGCGGTATGCGGTTATTTGTCACCATCAAATCTCGTTCGAGATATATTTAACGTAAATAGCTGTAAAGGCGCGATAATTGTCGAGTTGACCGTCTATCTACCCACATAAATATAAATGTTTGTGATTCCAATAATTAAATGTCTCGAAGTTTAAAAGTAGTAGTGGCGATAAACTCAAAGCTACTTAAAGAAACATAAATATCACCTTAAAAAAAGGAAAATATTGCCAAACCTATAGGTAATTATGTACCTATCTACACTATAAACTGTCATGGCAATGTAACCGTAGACAGGATCTTTAGGGTTTTTTTCACATATTTTTTCAACTAAGTTTGTGAAACTACTTTGATGCTGTAACAGTTGTGACAATTTCATTTAAAAATAAAATTAATCATGTTAAGGAGAGTCGTAACACAAGAGTCTAGTTGCAACAATAGGGAAACAACGTGTAAACTTTAGATTAATGAAGAATTGTGAAAGCTAAAAGTAATTATTGAATTCAAAGTCACTTCCGAGGAAAATAAACGAAAATAACGTCAAAAATGGCAAATTTCTTCTTCTGGGTCTTCTTTTTTGAAATCTTTTTTTTTTTTTTAGCATTAGCAGCCCGTAAATGTCCCACTGCTGGGATAAAGGCCTCCTCTCCCTTTGAGGAGAAGGTTTGGAGCATATTCCACCACGCTGCTCCAATGCGGGTTGGCGGAATACACATGTGGCAGAATTTCGTTGAAATTAGACACATGCAGGTTTCCTCACGATGTTTTCCTTCACCGCCGAGCACGAGATGAATTATTAACACAAATTAAGCACATGAAATTTCAGTGGTGCCTGCCTGGGATTGAACCCGAAATCATCGGTTAAGATGCACGCGTTCTAACCACTGGGCCATCTCGGCTCTTATTGAAATCTTAGTAACTATTAGGTAAGTACGCTTGGTAGGTAGGTACCCATTTTATGTACAATAAGAATTATATTAAGTAAGTACCTATCAACTCAATACATGGGTACTTAAATGATTTACTTTTTATAGTGTTAGGTTCGTATTATAAATGGTAAGTAGGTACCTATATTTCATTGGCAAAAGACATTTTGTATTTATTAATATCACTCGTGCAATTATTTTTTTTATTTATTTGCAAAGAAAATAAACTTATATCTAACATTACAGTAATCCAACTACCAAAACATTATTGTAGTAATCCCTCAGTTTACATTTAAATTTAACAATATAATTCAATTTATAAAATCACATAACTAATTAAAAATAATATCAATAATTCAATGTCAAAATAATAAAATAATCAAAAATTAATAATAGACGAAAGAACATTCAATAAATAATAACAAAATAAAATATTTATATTACATTTCAAAAAAAATAATAATAATTTTAATATCAGATTAAATCATGTCAAAGAATATTTAATAATGTCATACCTGATTTAATTTTATATCATATCAATCAGAGTTAATAAAAATACCTAATCATCCGTATCACACGAAACGACCAATTTTAGTACCTAATTACCTACTTACCTAATTGAATAAAAATCTAAAACTAAATTGAAAAAGCTTCGAAGCTTCAAATTATTTAGGACGTTTAATTATGATTTTTATGAATTCTGTCGATTTTTGTGACAAGTACTTAATAGGTGGGTATTTAGGTACTAACTATCTAGGTAGGTAGGTATATCTATTAAAATTGGAGGAATTTTGAATGTTGTGCCTATACGAACATATAGATACACTTTTGAGAAATAAATACTTAATTAACTGAACAGGTAGTATGGGTAATGAAGATCAATTATTCCATAACGCACGTTACACTCTAGACACTTGGCGAAATAAATTTACGACATCACCCGTCAAGACATACTTGTTATTTGTAACTTTGTTTGTTTGAAAACGTGATACTAATTTAGATATTCTGACTATTTGGTTATTCACTTTTTGAAATCGGCCTTAAATACTTCACGAAGAGTTATTAATGACACCATTTCACCCAGTGCGATCATATTAATCGTAGGTATATATATACTCTACTACTATATATATACATATATATGTAAGCTTTGTGATTACATTCGAGTGTTGGCAGTTGAGTCGAAGGAGGCCGTCTCAGTAAAAAACCATATAATATTTTTTAATGACATAAGAAGTGTCAATTAATTTAAAATATTCATTTTAAACTTAGTGATAAACGTTTTTTTTTATTAATTAGTATTTTAGTTCAGTTAAGAGTGGAAAGGACAATTCCAGTTCTCTTTAAGGAAGAAATAAAGCATGAACATTGCAATTGTCGATTCTCTATTTTTTAGGTTTGTATTTTAGTTAGCCATTTGTATTGTAAAATTTATTTGTTATTAACAAAATTAAACTCTATTTTTTAGATGAATCAAATTGTTTAATGCTTGAAAAACCCATGACCTTATATATATATATATATATATATATATATATATATATATATGTTACATTGTTCTACTCTCTTGTGGATAACCAAATGGACAGTTTATTATTATTTCTCTTAATTTTCATAAAATTAAGAGAAAATAACCGATTCTTTATTCATTCCATTTATTTATTCTGAAATGTTGTTAATTTATTTTATAATGCCTGTTATATTATTACATTATTTAAACATTTAAAACAAAAAGAACTAAGTGTTGTTATAACAACATTAAAATTACGTTACCCTTGTTTATTGAGTGTTATGACTTACGTGTGGTACGTAGCGACATCTAGTAAGAGGTAGTGTAATCTTTTGATAAAATTTGAACTATGCTAAGTACATTGCGAGCATTGGACGTCGTTACATAATTATGAAAACAAACGTAACTATTAAAAAAGAGGTAAAATACTAAGATGATATCTCAAAATTATAAAATACTCAATAGTACAGACAAAAATATTCTCAAAGTATTTAAGGATATTTTGTCTGTATCAAATTAGAGTTTTGACATTACGATTTGACATTTCGATTGCAGTAAAGACTTGACAATAAACATTGGTCGGCTGGCTGATAAATATTTTGCACATTTAATAAATAAAAAATGTTTGTTCAAAGTAACTCTTTATACGCATGTTTGAGATAACGCAATGGGAACTTTAAATATTGCTGAATGGTCCCCGGACCAAGTCGCAGAATGGATGTCAGGTTTGTACTGGGGTGTTGCGACTTGCGAGAGCTATGCTTTCGGAGGGTGAGTCACAGGCGGTGTTTTGTTGCAGGATTGGGACCCAAAGTGGCGCAGTATGTGCCAGAGCTACACAAGAAAGGATTAAATGGCGAAAAATTGCTGACTCTTCGATGTGATGACTTGGAATATCTCGGTATTCACATAATAGGCCACCAAGAATTGTTGTTAGAGGCAGTAGAACATTTACGAAACTTTGTATGTATTGTATTACATTGTATAATTACAAATATAAGTGTCTGTTCATTCCATAACTCAATTTATTGTTCACAACAGCCAATTAACACTTATCTGTTTTTGTGTTGTTGTTGTTGTTGTTATATAAACTACATTACTTATAGCTCTGATATAACATATTTGCTTTACTTTCTTCTGATTCATATTCATGAATGAAGAAGAAATATAAATTGGTTTAGTTATTATAAATAAAGCTGCAAAATATTTGTTTTTAATAATTGTTAACGCTCTTTCAGCACTATGAGATTTCAAGAGAATGTGTGCAGCAGTTAGCTCTACGAGTGTCATCTGCAGCAGCCTCTCTAGCTCGAGCGTTACGTCATCATGTTGACGCTCGCTTAGAGACTCACTCTTTAGCTGATGTTGCAAGGACTGTGCATGCTGTTAAGCCTCTCGTTTGTTGGTTAGATAGGTAACTGTAACTTTGAGTATCATAATTGTTAAAGTTCAGTCATGGCAAATAATTCTGCATAATATTATCTTTGAATGTTATAGCCAAGTGCCATTGCATGTATGCCTCTTATACACTTGACATATAAAAGTATATGTATAAAGACTTTGTATCTGGTAACTGAACCTAAATCATATAAAAATAATATTACTCATAATAATTTGCCATTTGAGCAACATAGATTCAGGCAGACTGTGTCATGATAAATAAATAATTAATAACTGCTATTTATGAAATGCTATGATTTATTAAAATAAAAAGCTTTTGTATTTGTAATAGCAAACACAAGAGGATTAAATTAGAATATACACATGATGGGACTTACCAGCCAACTGCTTGACCAACTACTAGTTTGTAGTCCAAATTCAATGTAGCAGCACTTCAAATAAAATAAAACATCATGGCTTCAGAAGCTATGTTGTCCTATATGAGTATTTTTAGCAGATGTATTAGAACAATAGGGCAAAAAAGTATTTTATTTTTATTTTATAAATTTATTCATTATTGTTATTTTCATTGTAATTAAATATTCTTTTGTGTAATTGCACATGATCTTTTATTTGGATTTCTTGAATTACATGTATTAAATTTCAGGTGGCCGCTGGGCTCCGGGTCACCGCTCGCAGAACGTAAGGCGGCCCTGTTGAAGCTATCCTTGGAAGCGGCCACATGTGCCCAGAGAGACAGGTTTGCCGAGCAACCTGCCCGAGCGGTGGCCGCGGCCGCAGCGGCAGTCGCTGCCGTCGCGGATTATATCATTCAGGTGATATCAGATCGATTATGGCAGCATTTTCACGCATTAAGGAACATGTCCCCCTCGGTTGTAACACCCGGCCCATGCGCGTGCGCAGGACGTGTCGGACCCCACCATCCTGCAGCCGGCGTGGCTCGGCGCCGTGTCGCTGCGCCAGGGCGAGCGCGCGCTGGGCTTCGAGGTGGTGCCGTCGTTCTGCGGACACCACCAGCTCGCGCACATCCGCTTCGCCTCGCCCGCGCATGCGTCGGGCCTCGTGCACGAGGCCGACGAGATCGTGCAGGTACCGCCCCCCCTCCGCCGGGATGTCCGCAGACCGGATCATGATCCGGCACTAATTGTAAAATTAATTGCAATTTTACATATTAAGCTGTAACTAAAGTATGATTTGGGCACTGGATGCGTTGTATATTTATGTGATCAGTGTTGTCTTAAACCTGGTTTTGTAAATTGTGTAGGTAAAGTGATTTGATGGTCTAAACGGTGACTAATTTTCGGTAGCAGTGGCTAGTATTAAGCAAAGATAAATTAACTAATTGATAACGAATTTAGGTTAAATTTTATTGACCATTGGTGGCGAACGATTCGATACAGTAGTAATCGTGCTGCAGGTGGGCGGGAAGTGCGTGATCGGGTGGAGCGGCGAGGCGGTGGAGCGCCTGTGCTCGCAGACGGCGCGCAGCGGGCTCGACCTGCAGCTGCGACTGCGCCGCCGGGGGGCCCGCGCGCTCCCCGCGCTGCCGACCCCCCCGCTGCGGGCGCCGCGGCCCCGCGCGAGGCCACGTCTGCCGCCCCTGCACGCACATCTCAGATTGCACAGGTTTTCAAGACTTCCCTATATTTGGTTCAATGTGTCGTTTGTTTCGACCCTCCAGCCCCGGTTCGCGCCGTGCCCGCAGGTACGAGCTGGAGTTCCCCCGCGCCGCGCGCGCGCCGCCGCCCCCGCCCGCGCCCGCGCCGCGCTCCCCCTCGTCGTCCGACAGCGAGCTGTCGCCGCCCGCCTCGCCCACGCACCCCGACGCCAACAGGTGACCAGCGAATACGAATACCGAACGTACCGTATTCAACTATAAAATGTCGTCTTTCAGTCAGGCCTTAGATAGAATATATCCTATACAATATTTATAAATTTAACGTAATATATGTAAATTCAGTAGATCGAACGTAAGTAAGAGAGCAAACGAAAATTAAGTGCACAATTATTATACCGATCGCTCACGGCGTGGTGTGTCCGCAGGCTGTACCCGCCCAAGCCGGCGGCGCGGCGCGCGCGGCGACACTCCGTGTGCGGCGCCGAGCAGCCGCCGCGCCCGCCGCCCGCGCTCGAGCGGGTGAGTGCCGCGCCCGCGCACCCGCGCACCCCCGCACTCCCGCACCCACCTAACGCGGACCTCTCTTACAGTTCTGGCGGGAGCTGCAGCAGCAGCGCTGGGCGCACGGCGGCAGCCCCGAGCCCGACGACTCCACCCTCTACCGCCGCGACAAGGTAATCCCTGCGTTTTGGGAAATGTTCGGAACCGCCGATAATAAACGTATTCATTTTTGTAAATCGTTTCAGGCGGTGTCGTGCAGCACCGGCCTCCAGTTGTCGCCTCGGCCGCGGACCTGCCTGGGCGTCCCGCGCCCGTTGCCCGCTCCGCTGCCCGTCCCGCTCGCCGCTCCGCTCCCCGCCCCGTCGCCCACTCCTCCCCCCGCGGCCGGTCGCGGGAAACTCGACAAGAGTCACTCGACGCCGGCGTACGACTTCGAGCCGTCGTCGGAGCTCGGCCCGCTGGCGGCGCAGACCATCCCGGAGTCCCCGACCACGCCCACCGCGGAGGGGCCGACGCTACCTCGTCTGGAGAAGGCGGGACAGATTCTCGACTTCAAGAAGTCGAGCTCGCAGATCGAGGAGGCGATTCAGCAGAGAAATCGACGAGCTAACGTCGACGACGAGAGAACGGACGCTTTCACCGACGAGGATATTCGACCGATCGACGAGGACTCCAAGCTGGAAATCGTCGAGACAGTGAACGTGGTGCTCAGCGACCGAGTCGAAGCGAACGAGAGGACGGTGTCGAGGGAATTCAGGAGGGTCGAAAAAAAGGAGACGAGGGCATCGACGAAGGTTTCGGCGGACGACACGAGTAGCGACGATCAAATACCGATTCCTGTCAAGTAAATTTTTCAATATAGATTACTTCCTTATTCTAATTCGGTTTTTTAGTATAATTCAAGACTCGATTATATTCATATACCACCACGTGATTTCAGATACCCCAAGCCACGAATAACCGAACGATACAGACCGACCGAGTTTCCCCCCGAGCCTCCCCCGCGTCCCTCGCACACGCAACGGGCGCCGCGCGAGCCCCCGCCCCCCCCGCGGGACGCGCCCCCCAGGGAGCCCCGCGAGGCGCCGCGCTCGCTCGCGCAGCCGTCGCAGTCGCTGCAGTCGCTGCGGCCCATCAGCAAGCGGGACATCCAGCTGGTGGTGTCGGAGCGGCGCGCCATGCCGGCGCTCAACGGCGCGGCCGACGCGCTGGCGGCCGACGGCGCCGCGTCCCCCGCGCCGCCCGCGCCCCTCGCGTCCCCGAGCACGACGCCGTCGCCCGCGCCGCCCGCCGCGCGCGGCATCTTCCCCACCTCCAAGTCGCGCAGTCTCAAGAAGAAGAACTCCATCCTGGCCAGTGAGTGCGTTTGAAGGATCGTTGTGTCTCGTCCGTGCATACGGAGCGGTGAAGGAATCTAAATCGGAACCTCAGTAGGTAATTTCGTCACGAAGGCGACGCGTAATGTGATCACAAAGCAGTCGGTACGTCCGTAAGCCTCAGAAGGGAAGCCTTTAAAAATGTAAACCACACTCACGGGCTATATTATCATCCGTCACCGTTCCGCAGAGCGGCGCAGCGTGTCGGCGCGCTCGCTGTCGGCGCGCGGCGCGGCGGGGCGCGTGTGGCAGCGCGTGCGCTCGCGCGCCGGCCCGCAGCCGCGCTGGGCCGCGCGACACCTGCTGCTGGCGCACAACCTGCTCTACGCCTACCGCTCGCCCGAGGTAGGCGCCGCCCCGCCCCGCGCCGCGCCGCGCCGCCTCCGCCCGCTCTGACGCCCGCCCGTGTTGCAGTGCTCGCGCGCCGACTGCATGATCTACCTGGAGGGGTTCACGGTGTGCGCGGCGGGCGAGGTGAAGTCCCGCGCGCACGCCTTCAAGGTGTACCACACGGGCGTCGCCTTCTACTTCGCGTGCGATACGCGCGACGCCATGCTGGCGTGGATACAGCTCATCCACCGCGCCACGCTGCTGCCGTCGCTGCTGACGTCCGCGGTGAGCGGAGCTCGGAGATGACGCCGATGACGATGCTCGTTCTCGGTTTCATTGTAAGACGTTTTCAGATGGAGTTGTCGAAGCAGTTCTCGGAGACCGATTACTCGGAGACGGAGTCGGACAACGAAACCTCCGAGAGGCGAAACGAACGCGAGAGGGAGAGGGAGAAGGAGAGGGAGAGGGAGAAGGAGAAGTCGAAATTCGGTTCCCTGAAGAAGTTGACGCATCGCGCCGGACGGAGCGAGTCGCAGGAGAACGTGAACCAGGCGGCAGCCACCAGCCTCGACAGGAAGTATCTGAGGTTCTTCTCGAGAGCCAGGCCCAAAGATGACTCTAAAACTGCGAAGGTATGTGTTCATTTACTTGGTATAATTTTTTTATGCGTACAGAAAAATACAAATTGCAAATAACAACTGGTGCGTGAGGTTTACCAAAAATAAATATGCATGTGCCGCTTCACCGACCCTTACCGCTTCCGACGCACTCGCGTTGCAGGGCAAGCAGTCGGGCGTGCCGGTGCCCACGGAGCACTACCGCAGCTACCGGCGCGTGACGCCCGACGCGTCCCCCGCGCCCCCCGCGCCCGCCGCCCCCGCCGCCGCGCCCCGCGCGCCCCCCGCGCCCAACAAGCTGCCCAAGCCCATCAACTACATACACGCCTCCAACCCGAACTTGCTGGACTTCGAGAAGAGCGATTTCGTGACCAAGCCGACCATACAGGTGAGCGACGGCATCTGCTCCACGTCTCGAGTAAAATTATGCTCCTCTCTCTGTCGTCAGCGCACTCTCCCTCCCGTCGAATCCTAAACGAAATAACATCGCATCACTTAAACCTGCATCAGTGAGTAGAGCGAGGGTCGCCCCGCAGGTGCCGAAGCCGAAAGTTCACAAGCCGGACAACTTCGTCGGCTTCGTGACGCTGGAGGAGTTCATGCTGAAGAAGCAGGAGGAGGAGCGGAGACAGGCGCACTGCGAGCGCGCGCCGCCGGGGGCCGCGGGGGGCGCGGGCGGCGCGGGGGGCGCGGGGGGCGCGCGCGAGCTGCAGCGCCGCCTCGACCGCATCGTGCCCGACGTCATCTACGGCGAGCTGTCGCAGCGACACGACGACGGGTGAGCGACGCCCTGCGTGTACCGAACCAGATTGCTTGGAAGTCGTTTAGCGTAAAATAGGGCTCGTAGTACTTCTCTTCTTTAAATGAACGTTTAATGCGATTCGATATCGTTCGTAGCAGCCCATTCGAACCAATCAGTATCGGTTTGACCTGGGAGCGTACGAGTGGAGTGTAAAGTGTGCCGTCGCGTGTCGCAGGTACGAGCCCGTGGGGCCGCGCGCGCCGCGCCGCGTGAGCGCCGACGCGCACTGCGGGCCCGCCGCCGACGTGAGTACGCGCACTGCGGGCGCCGGACTCGTTCCAGTTCGTTCGCTCAGGGCTCGCGTTTGTGTGTTGCAGGCTCGCGCCGACTCCCCGCAGACGCCACCGACGCCGGCCGCCGCCGAGAGGTTATTTCTTACCTTTACGATTCCTAGTATGAAGTAAACGAGAGGGGACCCCGTCGGTAATATCTGAGTCGGCGAGTTCGATCACTACTGATATTGAAGAACTAAATTGTACTGGCATTTATTCATTACGATTTAGTTCTCAAAAGACATCCCCCGGATGTCTTTTTAAGGACCTCTGTATCCATTGTATTGTTAAGTGCGGGAGAAGGTTTGTGTGCTATACAATTTTAAAATTTCGCACGGCTACAGCCGTGGATTCGGCTAGTTAAAAATGAATGATCGATAATATTCAGTTTTATTGCTACCCAGGAGTAATATGTGCGGCAGAATAAGATAACATCAAAATCTTCGATATATTTCTTAGCAAACAGAAAATTTAAACGAATGCCGATAACACGTCATGTTTGGCTCTTTCGTACCTAACTACGAAAGAGAGAGTCCGGAGTGACGTGACGCCCCTCGTGTTACGTCACCGCACAAGTCCGCAGATGTCCGGCGGGCGGAACGGCGCCGTAGAGCCGCTCTGACGTCACAGTGTGTTCCGCAGCTCGGGCGGGGTGTCGCGCCTGCGGCTCATGTTCGGCGCGCGACGGGACCTGCAGCGACAGGTGACCACTCCACTCGTGCTAATTGTAGAAAGGCGGGCGAGGCTGACCTCCCGTGTCTAGGGTGGCACCACCGCCCTAGACACGGGTATTACCCGTTCTTACGATATCAATGCAAATTCAATACGAATACGAAGTTCAAAACGTACACGAAGATAATCGTCAAAAGAATTGACCGCCCTATGTTCCAGGAGAGCAACCGCTCCGAGCAGTACCCGCACCTGCAGTGCCCGCCCACCTTCCAGCCGGAGACGTACTCGCTGTCCCGCCCCCCGCGCGACGCCGCCCCGCCCGCCGCGCGCGCGCGCGACTGACGCGCCGCCCCCGCCGCCCCCGCCGCCCCCGCCGCGCTCTAGCGGTCAGTAGCGCGCGTGGCCGCGCCACTCGCGGAGACCGCCCCGTTGGCCGCTCGCGCGGCGCCGGTTCCGGGTGCGCCGGAGTCGACTTGTTGTATATACTATTTTTTATAATTTTCGATTCATTCGATCGAATATATTATATTACGTGTAAAGAATAATAAATAATACCGGTCTCCCTCTACACGTCTAAAGCTCTCCGCCGTCTCCCCCGGTTGCCTGTTTAGTGTTTAAGTGAGTATTGGATTTATCAGAAATATATAAAAGTGTGCTTTCAAAATAGTATTACCATATCGGTTAATTCCGGCTGTTTTATATCAAATATGATTAGAGAGACGAGCGCTCAGAGGTTTCGCGAATCTATCTAACGCCAGTTGTAGTCCGGGAGCTGGGGACACTTTTCACTCGCGCGTCTGTCGCGGGAGTTCCGTCCGTGTATTGTTTGTTATTCTTGTGTTATGTCTATAATTTCGTTTTAAAATTTCTTTATTCCTACTATTTTTCTACAAGTAATTACAATTAATATTTTGCTAGTTATCGGATTCCAAGTTATTGACAAAATTATTTATCTACATTAAGGTACTTTTACACTTTTGCAAACGACTTTGGGATTCGGACATTTTATTTACTCCCTTCATGAGTTATGAAACATTCGTATTTGTAGATATTCTATTCGGTTTGTAGAGGATACATTTTGTTTCGAATTTTATTAGTTCGAATAAAGACTAATGAAAAAGAAATTGGAAACGCACACGTACCTTTTCCGGGTACTTTTTATTCTAAGGTTTAGATTTAATGACTAGGATGTCGTCAAGACTACAAAATTTCAATTTTCAAAATGTAGAATTTCCACAGAATAGCATGGTTTTTTATATAAGAATACTAAAAGTCTGAATTGAAGGTTGTAATATATCTGACGACGTTTTTAAAACAATGCAACCTTTTAGCGCACGTTCACACAGACGGACAGTCTTTACAGGAGCGCTTTCGTGTCTGCTGGCGGGTACTTTGTGCGCGGACGGTATTTGACTCTCTCGTTTCGCACTCGTTCGTGCAACTGCCATTCCGGTACACCAGACAAAAAGTATCCGACAAAACGGATCACTGTGTGAATGTAGCCTTACTCGTTGATAACTAAATTTAAAAAGGAAAAAAACAATCATTTGGAAATTTCTAATCTGCCGTTACAAAAGCGAATGTGCCAAAGTAATATTTGAAATTATACAAATATGAGTATACTATAAGGTATTTAAGGTATATCTGTTTTTTAATAGTTTGTATATTTGTATCCAAGCTCATACAACATATATGAAGATGTAATATCTCAAAACTAGTAATAAAATTTACATGTAATATAAAATAAACTTATCGACTTTACTATTATGTAAAGTCAGAGGACGTAGATTTTGAAGGAGTCGTCCCGGCGACTGTGGTACGAATTAAATCAAATAATTTTCGAGGAGCCAGGAAAGTTTTATACGAAGCACATTACACGCAATAATTTAATCATTCTAATCAATCATTTGTGCAATCGTCGTACAAATAAACTTTCCAGTAAAAAGATTATATTTCGTATCTAAATAAAATTAACCTTATAAATATAATAAAAAAAAATATTTAATGAATGAAAGCAATTCGAACATCTTTATCAATGCTCAAGTTCTCTACGAACTAATATTAAATTATTCGAATGATTATTTTGATAAAATATTGATAGAAATAATATATATGAATAATTTAAAATTACTTTGAAATAATCGACGAAGCGCACCCTTACACGACGGAGACTTGCAGAGAGAGACAGCATTAACACTAGATCGGCGGTCACGCGTGTCGGAGAGGGACGGCATTCGCTTTAGTTGAGTGTTGCGAATGTGTGTCCACGCAATTGATGGCGTTTTTAAACGAAATAAAGAAAGCTGACGCGCGCAATATCTTCAGATCTCACGACCGATATCTGCGATGTTTTCCAAAGAAATTATCATTCTTACGTACAAACTACGGCCTATACGAATAGTAAAATTATTTGCACTCGATATTTCAAAGTAATTTTATGCTTCGCCAGTGATAGTTACAATAAAATGTGAGTAATTATTTGAAAGAGCTGTATGATTTTTCTAGCAGTAGTTCGTTGAAAGTTATATATATTTGCTTATTTTCCTAATCGTGTAGTACATATTAACGGCTGGATATTGGTGCCAGCGAAGCAAACGTCCGGTATCGTACAAGATAGGGGAGGAGTTTATTTACAAGTAATAATATAGTGTCGTTGTGGGGAAGTAAAACCAAATTGATTAAACTATTACGCTACATTATATTTTGATGGTGCAAATTGCTCCAGGATTGTTAAAAATAATGCACTTATTTAGTGTTTATTCACTCTTAGGTAATGCGAAAATGTTATTAAAAGGTTTGACCTTGAATCCGAATGTCATATCTATAGCCCATAGGGGGGGGGGGACCCGTGATGGGTTGATATCATTTATGAATTTACGATTTATCTAAATTATACATCTTATAATTGTGCTCAATTTTATGGCTATACATTATGTTGCTGTATTATACAGTATGTAAATAATACACACGTTATACTATACGAAATAGAATCATAAATTAAATTTCTTAATTAAAGCGACCGTGTAACTAAATCGCTGTAAAATTGAAAAAAGTGTAAGAAGATTTTCGACTTAAATAAATGTAATTTGCGAGTGAGCAAATATTCGACGACTTTGGTGCTTACTAATGGTAGCTAAGTTTTAAAATTTACACGAATTTTGTATAATTGGAATAAAATTATATTATCGACTGACAGACGGACGTTTTTCAATAAAACGATACGTGTCCGACGTGTATTTCGATGAAAAAAAATGGTTCTATTGAAAGTATTGGATGTACCGATAGCCGCTTGCTTGCTTTTGGAAGTAAAATCGACGCGTTACTTTTCTCGGGTGAACGTTTAGGTTTGGATTAGTAGTAATAATAAATGTCTCATTGAAATGAAATGAAAACTGAATGAAATAAAATGTACAATAGATATTAGGTTCCTATAAACTAAAGTTTAACTTTAACTCTAAAGTTGGGGAACAAAAATATTATGGAATTTTCAGTATAGTATATATATATATAGAGCTTTATAGGAAAATAAGACGGACGACTTTTATTCGATGTTTTATTTACTTTTTTTTTATTAACGTAAGTACAAATAAACGAAGAATACCCTGATTTTATAATACATTTCTGAACTTCACTTAGAAACTTATAGAGGATATTATAAATAAATAAATATAGTGAAATTTACTCGTGGCTCATTTAGTAAAATTTAAATTTGTATAGAAATGTTAATTCAAATAAATGAACTACAATCATAATCACAGTTTCTGTCGCCAGTCGAGTATGCGTTTTAAACTTTACGACCAGAGTGAGCAAGCGGATATATAAACACATGTGATGCTTCGTGTTCTGTTGTATAATTTGAAAGTTATCGTAATAGAGTTGTCGTGTGGCAGAGAATTGTATGTGATTTCTATAATTTACTCGCTTTATTTTACCGAAGCTTAAATAATATCGATTATATTATTCATAATATAAATAAAATAAGCCTAATTTCATTATATTTTAAGCGATATTTAACGATGCTTTTATTTGTATCATACGTGTCCTTCAGTGCAAAAGTGTTTCGACTATAATCATATACTTTATATTTCGAAAGCATTGTTTTTCAAACGCCTTTGCACTAAGTACAATTGTAACACTTACATTGCTATTTTTAAAAGTGATTCCTTTAGAATGTACACACATGTGACCGTAGGAAACAATATATATTAATATAACTTTTCCAACAAAATATCGCTTTAAGTACAGTCGACAAAATAAGCGTTATGGATGACTGGCTGCCTCGGCCTATCCTCATGTGTTAAGTGTACCGATAGTCATAAGCGAGCCAGTGAGAGGCATACTATACTATACGACGTAGATAGGGGAAGTGTTGGTCGGTGATACTCAGCTTTATCGTAGCTAGAAAATGAATTATATAGTCTATATATTATTGTAATTTTATATATTTCCGAATGATGTTATTTTAGAAACTGCTCATATTTACTGTCACTAATGGTATTTGTAGACGATCAATGTATTCATAGTAAAAATAAACGTGACTGCACGTGAACGTCTGAAAACACTCAGTGTGAGGAGGTCTTTGCAAAGAGCCAACCGACTTGCAGATGTTTCAATTGAAGATTTTTTCTCATCGTTTATTAAAACAATGTGTACCATAAACATCGTTCAAGACGGATAAATATATTATTGTTATAAAATTCAATATATTATATGAGGGTATATTATTGGCATTATTTATAAAAATTTAAGCCTATGTTTTGTTCTGGCATATGTAGTAGGGTATCTGTAGTATATTATGTTGGTATAAGAATGACGAGCAAAAATAAAACCAGAGCGTCGGCGGTGAAGCTAATCATATAATTTTACATTGTCAATCTACAAGAGAAGGAAATTGTAAAATAGTTATTTAAAACGAATAGTAAATTCTGGTATTTTTTTCAGTAACTTATTATTCGTATTACGCTTGTTTTGATTATTTGCCAATATTTTTGGGGTCCTAGTTTTTAAGGAAACGGGGAAGAGACCCAAGTGAGAGCCGCTACGATATAATATATGATAACATGTTTGTACAGAACTAACGATGAGGCTTAAATTTTTATAAAGACAGGCTTGATGTTTATATTTTTATAAACGGAGTGTAAAAGTAAACGAATGTTCCAAGTGCTTTTGTATGACGTAAAGATACAGCGACTAATTTAGCGCGTATATCAAACTGTTCAATTATTTACTTAATAAATTGATTTGATAAATGTTCATTTTATTATAGTATATGTACCTACCTTTCGTATGTTAATAAATAATAATATGCGTGGTGTTTTCTAACCATCCTATTAAATGTTATGTTTTTATATATTAAATACATTATCTATATGTACAAGCAATTTACCAATGACTCCGAAACTGTAAATCTAATTTAACGAGATTACTTCTGCGACGTAGACCCTCACTAAGTTTTGGTAGTCTGTCGTTATTGGATGAAATTTCATATCATACATGTCTCTGTTTAGAAATAAAAAAAATATGTACCATAAGGTGAAATTGGTGTTAAAATGAATTAGGTGTCCGTCAGTTTTAAGGTAAGATGCATTTTCATTTCGTTTTCGTCAATAGACTAAGAGGCCAAGTGATACACGAGGAACTTAATGGTCAGTAAATAATTCATGAATATTGGTCGATTTAGTACAACAGCTTCTAGAAATGAACTGCATTAAATGAAAATTATTGATACTTTAATTGTTCGCACGCTCTGGTCGTGTATGGTCGCTGTGGCTGCGGATTATGACAATAGGATCTTGAACACTGGATGTGAACGGTACAGTCGTGCATTATAGTGCAAAATCGGTTAGATGGACATCATCAGGTAAAAAAGTATTAACAATTGTATAGTATTCTATAGCGAAATACAGACTAAATACTATTTATAAAGCGATAAATCAAGTTCTTATTTACTATTCAGATTTACTAACATATTGATATATAAATGACCAAACCATAAGAGAACTTGGCTTTAATTATTATAATTTAAGTTAAAGAATTGTACATAATAAAGTGACAATACATAACATTTGACAAGATAATAGAATACTAAAATTCCTTCATAAATTATGCGTCACATATTTATAATAATTTCGTGATGAACTTTTGTTTGTTAATGTGATAGTTTCGTGTTGTTCTCGTTAACGTGATTGTGTCAAAAACGTTAACCAAAACAAAACGTTCTTGCACTTTGATCATATTACAAAATCCTACATGATGTTATAATTATACCGAGTTTAATTAAAATGCTCGCGGTTTCGTGCGATGCGGTGTGGACAGCCGTTGCCCGTTGCCATTATAAAATTATCGCGCCTTAGAAAATTAATTAATGTTCGTCAGTTAATCTTGCATAGCATTTTTACTTTAAATGTGTTTTATTATAAGTATTTAGTTTTGTTTAACGACTAAATCACTACATGTATTAATTACTATAGACCTACTTATACATAGTCTTCCGGCGTATCTACTGCCAAATATCAAATCAAACACAATACGATTTACAAATACACGACTAACTACTTACCACCTACTTTTTACCAAATTCCTAACACCGCATACGTCAAGCTCTTGCGAAAGTTGTTATTGGAAATAATTTAATACAAATATTTTAATGGCCTAACCATTAGTTTAGTGTAAGTATCTACCGGGGTCCAGAGGTGTTGGATAGTAGATAGGCTATTTTGCAATATACTTATTACGATTAGCTGCTTCGGCGGTTACCACCACACATGCAGATTAGAGAGTGTAGTATCTATAGATCTTTTTATTGGGTTCTATTTTACTTGTTAATACAATGTTTACTTAATACATGAAATTATTGTAACTATAATGTGATGCCTTCGTAAGCATTCTTACTTTGTTAAAACAACTCGAAGGAAGTTTACAGCTCTGGGATTGTAAATAACTCTCGATACATAATATGTCGTTATATTGTGTCTACAGAAAAATATTAATGGTTTTCTGAGAAAATGTAACACTCGTGACATTGGTACAAGGAACAAACACAAACAAATTTCCACAGAAAACGTTCAAAATGCCTAGGGCCGGATTAACTTAGCTTGTACACATGTCAAGGTCCCTTTTTTCGAAAATATTTATTTTCTTCCGCAACGCAAATTAATTCACAATTACGATGTTTTGTTTTCCTATATAAAGGAATAATGCTATCACTCTATTCAAATAGGTGAAATGTTCGGCTTTAATAATAACAAAATAAAAAAATAAATAATAATGAAGGTTTGGTTTGAAGGGCTACACACAAAGGATAAATAAACTTAATTTGTATTTGTATTGATACGTTTATTATCGTGTTAAATGTTACTAATACATTTAAAATTACTAAGTATTATAACATTGCATCAAACGCACCGCCAATCAGATTCGAGGATAGTCCTCGAGCGGAGTCGAGACGTCATCTTAACATTTTGGCGGGAAATATGTAGTGTTATTGTAGTCTGTGCCGGGAATTATGTAATACGAAATAAAAATGGCGGGTAGTTGGATCGAGGTTGATAATTGGAAAAGTGAATACTGAATAACTCGACATTACTCGATTGTAACTGTTTGATTGTTTTTTTTTTATATTAGTAACTTTAAAGTTATAATTGTGGAGTGATTCAAAATCGTGAAACTTTAATGAAATTGTATGAAACAGTTTATACTTTGTTTTGTGCGATTCATTCCCGATGACGCCCACGAGAGCTGGAACCATTTATAATGATGTCAAGGAGGATAGTGGTGGTTTTCTCCGACCTATATATCATATACTAAGCAATGAAAAAAGAAAAACCAATAATGAAAAATAAAATTGATTTGTAATGTAACACATTTTTCTTAGACACAAATGTGAAGCTGAAGGTTTCGAATGTAATTACGGATCCTTGAAATGACATTAAGATCATGTAATCAAATTTAATTTTCAAAGAAAAGGAAGCGACGATAAAAATGATTCTCATTGGACTTGTAGCGGACACAAAAGAGTGCATTACAGCATTGGACCCGCGGTAATTAGTTTAATTAATAAACGGAAGGCGGAGAACAAGATCTAATTAGGACGGCACCGGTGAGTGTTTCTAATACGATATTAACTTTTTACTAAAGCCTGTCCTGTATTTCGTTTTAATTATTTTTTTCATTTAACTCTTTTTTGTATGATAACGCGCGTCCGAACGGTAATCCGATGCGGCCGGAATGATAGAACGTCTTACACAATAAACAATGTTTACGATCGAGCCGTACGGGCCGGATTATGGAGTCTGGTGTTAAAAAAGGTTTAGTTTAATTAAACTATTTTTTTGGAATTAGTCAAATTATTTGGAACTTTTGAATTATTTTGGACTCTATTAGTCTGGTAAATAGGCTAATGGTAAGTGACACCATCACCACCACCACCGCCATTAAACATTCCTTACATCGCCAAAGTGCCACTAACCTTGGGAACTAATATATCTTGTGTCGGTAATGACACTGACTTACTCTACTTTTATATCGGAACAATAAAACTAACTTGGCGGTAGAACATCTATACATTTTTTTGTTGTATTTACTTATATTCGTCAAACGCAAATTTTTGCACAGGTCATAGCGGATAAATTACCTATCACCGCGTACTATATAAATAAATACCCTGTAAAACCACGAATTCAGGTCAAGAATTTTCCAATTATAATAAATTTGCCACCAAAAAACCGTTTAAACATGCTGGAAATATAATAATCTAATAATTATAATTAGTATATAGCAAAAAGGAATTCTGAACGGTTGTAGTAAATCATTATCCCACAAATGAGCTTGCAATACCAATGAAGGTAACGTGCAAGACTACATGTGTCGGAGGTAGGTATAGATTAGATCTAGTTAGCGTTATGCGAGACTTCACGCCGCAGCTTAGCTACAACTACCTCGGTTTGCTCAGAGGATATCTTGTTTGTTTAGTTCGATCCCTTGAGGTCTCGCTATGCATACATATGTGGTGTTTACGGAGCGCATTGTGCATATACTAGAACTGACGTTACAGTTTAGTGTTCGTGCGAAGTTTATTCGCTTTAATGTAACTTCCACGTATATTATGAACTCAAGTATATAATGACTGTTCATAGATTGGACTATATATTCAAGAACATTGATTTCTCTTGTACTTGATCATAGATAAACAGACATAATAAAGTTTTATAATTTTTAAATTGTTTAAAATTCTTTTTATTCACTTGCACAAATATTTATGTGACTTCTAGGCATGATACCAATATACTTCTCATATATAATTTTGAATGTGAATGTATTTTTGTATCGTTGTTAAAATTCAAATTGGTTAATGAAGTAAGTTATTTTTAATTTGACGTCATTGTAAATCAATGGGCCTAAGATTCGTGTATAAAACTAAACTTTGATGCGGATTGATTTTTGTTCTTTAAAACGCCTTTAAAAATATGAGGTGAGGGTTATCAATTCGACCTTATAAATTGTTTTTGAATGTTCCACGATATCTTTGTAGATTGTGATCGGATTTCGATAATTTATTTTTGACTGTTCCTGTTCGTCCTTTAATTCGAAAAAATAAACTTCAAGCAATAATAAGGGCCAAAAGAAATTGATTTATCACTGTGCTATTTATAATACTTCATATCTTCGTTTTTTTTTGGGAACCGATTTCAATAATTGAAAAATATGTTTTTGAATTTATACAACTTCAAAGAAGGTATTTTACCTTAGAACGCTGTCTCGTTTTAATAGTGAGTTTATAAGGTAACATAAATTGTTACAGTCTTTTAGTTTGTTACCCTTCTTTAGGAGAAGATTTAGGTAGGTACTAAGTACAAGATTCGCATCCACCACATGCATGTTGCCTAACGCTGAACACAATGTGAATTATATATTATCAAATTTTTAGTACTTGTTCGGGTTAAAAAAATAACAGGTTTATTAATATTTAAAATGCGTTATATTTTCATTGTCTAGCACCGACTAACTATTACTGATTAGGTATTTTAAAATAAATATAATTATATTTATATTAAAATTAATAATATGAGATCCATCCCACTGATCCTATATTGAGGTATGTATTTTATTAAGCCGTCGATCTATTGACACAAGCCGTACACGGCGCTATCAGACCACAGATTATCTAAATCAGTACACACAAGGTGTTAATTGGGTCCTCTGTCTGCATCAAACACTACAGTTGATAGTAATCGGAGCAAGTGCTGAGTAAACAAGCCACGGACTGCAACACGAACGCTTCTATAAATAATCTTTAACTATTGACAAGTATCGTGGTTGAGTCATTGCAAGGGTTCAATGCAGTTCAATGTGTCTGTATCTGGATGGATGTGAATTATATTTTTCTTTTACTTAAAAAATAAAATAATGAGAGATACTTTTATTGTATTTTATAGGCAAGCATAAAATACTTACTTAAATAACAAATAACAGTTTGAATGGTAGTAATCTAGAATAGTTACAAGGAATAGCAACTACATTTTAGACCCCGTAATAGGCGGCGCCTTGTCTGTATTAGAAGTGGTTTATATTTCTTAACGGACTTCCATCATCCATCCACCCAGGTATCTATATATGTATATGACCGATTTATTCGTATATATTGTTAATATTGTTTTTATTGTATACCTACTTATATAAAAGTATGTTTGATTTATTTAATCATATTAAGGCCGCCGGAAGTTGATCTTCTTCCTGCGACACGTTGAGCAAACAGACGTCCCGAACCTGTTCTTTGTAAGAAAGTCTATTAATAATTTATTTGTCGTAGAAAGAACACGCCGAACTAATGTCACTTTTAAATACATTTAAAGTAAGAGTCTGTTAGTGCCCAGTGCTGGACGAGGGCTTCCTCTCACATTCCATTTGGCAGGTTTTCTTACAAGGTTTTCCGATCTAGTAAGTCATGTCGGCTCTGTTCATTTATTCTGGTGAATGTCGAAGATGAGAATATAATTTGTAAACGCAAATATAACTCTTAAAAAAAATATATATTTGACAATTCTTCATTGTAATTTCGTACAAAAAAAGTTATTTATCTATCAAATATTTATATTTGCTGTACATTTTTAGCTAGTGTATAAAAAACGGCAATTTATTGTTCCACCGTCGCCCGTATCTTACACATATTAAGCAGTCGGTTCGCCCGAGCACTTCGCTAGATTGCCCTCATATCTGATTTCTAAGACATGATAAAAAACATATCATCCGCGGGATTACACCGGAGTGATGGGAACGGGATGACTTTCAGCTGTATTTTCATTTTATGTTATATTAGAGAGACTGTCTGTCTCCGAAATTGTGATCTTAATCTACTTCAAGAAAGATAATATTAATAAATAGACTTGTATATTTTTGTGGAAACTTAGAAGAAAGAGACACACTAATGTCTGCGACTTTGTTAACTGGACGATGGATATGAAATGCTCATGATCATTGCATATGTAAGTATGTATGTTTATCTGTTCCAGTATAGCTTCTAAGCTGTTTATATTATACATAATTCCGAATATGTGCTTTATTTTTAAGTAACTACGTTCAGATTTGCGAGTAGTAATGTTTGGATTATACTCATATTTTGTCCCATGCAGTTACTTAATTATACCATCATTTTAAATCGGGAGATAGCCAGTGTCTTTACAGGAATGTGTCATATAACACTATTGAGATCTCATAGTTTAGGCCGCGGCGGCTATTCTCCAATTTAGCGCAGCTTAGCATGTGATAGTGAAAAAAAGGATGTACTCTCTATTCCCTTGCGGCATGCGCTGCGGCTGACACGACATGAAAGACGACTGACGGACTGAGAATTACTCGACAGAAAACTCAATAACTTTTTGAAGGCGATCCCGGAGTTTGGACCTGGGACCTCGGGCTCTGCCTCCAGACCATATATAGTATACATAAATAATATTTTTATAACGTTAAATACAACAACATAGTGATGGTATTCGCTACTATATTAAGATTCTGCAGATAAAATATAAAATAAATAATAAACTCAAATTTTGTTTTAGAAGAACATGTATAAGATAGATAAGAATAACGTTTATAAGTTCGTATTTCTTCATAGCCTTCAGTTATGTATAAATTTAATTGTTTACTTATTGCCGGGTCGTCTCTTTACATTTAATTTTAACCGGTTACATGATAATTTAAAGGCTCGTAAACTTATAACAGCCTACTTGAATGATAAATATTGTTGCTTTTGAAAAAAATGAATTATGTTTTAAGTAAATCAATCGTCACTTGTTTTTTTACGGAAGTTAAAAAAAAACAAGTTACGATTGATATTGATTGATTGTATATTTTGTATTGATTGATTGTATGTCTGAACTCATCGATATTTCACACGTGCAAAGCCAAGGCCTTTATTTACCTAGCGACAGCTAGGTAAATAAATTCGAAATCAGTTAAAGCACATGAAACTATTCTCGCGTCCAGATTGTCAGTTGCACTAACAGGGTGACTGGGCGTCCTGATTTCTCAGGACAGGTACTGGTTTTAAGAAATAGTACATAGGATAATTTATTCGTGTTAAAATTATTTATCCTGTTGATCCCATGTTATCATGTATATTCCATGAGTTTAATGTGTTAATATTATATAGTACCTAGCATAACTTTAGTGAACTGCTGACCTTATTTTGATCACGGTGGCAATTCTTAACGAACTAATCAACTAGGGTATGTAAAAAATAAGCCTTGTTAAATTATGAATAGCAATTGATACCACCGTATAGAGATCAGGTGCCGAACAAAAGGCTTAAAAGGCTAAAGGACGAGGCCGAGGTTGAGGCACGTATGCACCGTGCTTGTGCTGAGAATTTATTGTCAGAGTAATCCAAAAACTTTATTGGAACCATTGATACTTACGACAGTTTTTTAGTATCTCTGTGCACTTAGTATGGATAAGATCAGTTAGGACGAGCTAGCTGCATAAAATATTTATGACCTCCGTATTTCAGTTCCGGTTTCCGTACAATGGCGATGGTGATCCTACAGTGGAGGCATAGGCGGTACTTTATTTGCGTTGGAACCATCGCAATACATCTTCCGTGTCGCGTCGGTCACCGCGCGGCGCCTCCCGTGTCGAACCGCAAGCGAGCGGTGACGGCTCACGATTTATTTATAAAGCTGCCTGCTGTATGCTTGTAATTAAATTATTTTCCCATATCATATTAGATAATTATGTATATTATATAGATTTTTTGTGAATGTATATGTTTAATCTGTGTCTATTGCTGTTTAAAAATATATAAAGGAGTGTTTATGTGTCAAAGATTTTTCAGGTATCAGTAAGTAATGTTTCCATTTTGAATTTTAATATGATCAATAAGTATAAAAATTTATATTTGATTACTAATTCTGTCATTGTACATTATTTGTATGTTTCTAAAGTTTTTTTGTATAATATATAGCGGTAATCATAAACTATAAAGGTGTTAGTAAACAGTTGATATTTAAGTAAATCATCTTTATAGTTTAACCACCTGATTTAGTCTATCTCCTAACAGTTTGATTGGTGTGTTCCTGTTTGAATGGTGAGTGAACTAGTGTATAATATATACAAGCACAATGAATCCAACTATTTGATCCAAGGTATTATATGTTGGATCCAACACGGTTGTGTAAAGTAGTTCATTCATCTTATGTGGCGAAGGTGAATAGGCGATCTACTCCTTCGCCTGTCTACGTAAAATAAATAATGATAATATACAGTTTACCTATGAGTCAATTACCACTACTGCGTATTTATAGCAATATATGGAAGTCAATATTGGGAGTTCTGACTGAACGAACAACAGAACAAGACAGAAATCTGACGGTGAACATAAATTAGCTGTTAATGGAATGTTTTATCATAAGTCACTTACTACCCGGCTAGCTTCTTACGGGGATAATAAGGATCTATGTTAGACATTTATATCATTATACATATAACTCTACTGGTTTACATTGTGCATGCCAGTGAAGCTCCCAGTCTCATATTGCATAAAACCCTAATGCCTTCCAATGCAATGCAACCGGTAATCTACCATTGAACAAAATATTTTTATGTTTGCTTTAGCAAGTAACAGATAATAATTAAATAAAACCCAGTCGTTAAACCCATCGCACCATTTTCACGACTAACCCCCCTCCGGCTTTATGAAGTCATAATTTAAAATAATGTGCAGTAACCGTTGTACTTAGTTGTGATACTTTACGTTGATATTTATGTATATTTTCTCTAAACTAACAATGTTGAATTATAATAGTATCCGCATAATCCCGCTACAGATACAATCGACGCTCCCGCGTTGCTATTACGAGTTAAACAAAGAAATCAGTCAATAGTTTATTGTTTCGTCTCCATTGTTCTTTGAGTATTAACTGATGCCTACTGGCGCGTCCGGTCGTGGGGAGCTAGAGGAGGTGGTGACGGGCGGGGCGGGAGGAGGAGGAGTTGGGATCAGTTGCAGTAAAACCGGCAACTATTTGATCTGCAGCCGCAGCCGGCTCTGTATCCACGGAGCCGGCCATATCTCAGCAGATACAGCTCCTGGCAGCTTCGGATCGATGGACGCATTAAAGATACTGAAAATTGGGTTACGACTTTCTGGCTCTTCAGTAAATAAAGTGTTATTCGTTTAACGTCTTTGTCTGGACCGTTAAGAATATAGAATCATTTTAACTTCAATGGAAGCCATTGTTTATGTTTTTATTGGAAACAGCGTAGCCGATTTGGATATTATTCATTTTCTTGAATTAAATTTCGAGATATTTGATTTACTTTATATCTTTTATTACTTTAATTATCAACATATATTATATTAACATACTAAAAAACTTGTAACAGTAACTATTTAAATACTATTTACATAAATTTTTTGTAAGTTATTTTAAAGTATTTATTTTATACCTTTAAAGAAGGTTTCATTATTGAAATTAGTCATAAAACACCTTAAAAAATGATATAGTTTGAATAAAACACCACCAGTCCGTTTTCTGAATAATATTGTCGATAATGTTATTAAACTATTTATTTAAAAATAAAACATAAAATAACATCTAGGTTCGTAAACAACATTCATATAATTCGTATAAATAATTACAAGCTATAAATGGCGCTAAATAAGGCATAATCTCCATTACAATTCGGAGACGGATGTTAGTTCAGCGGTAACGTAGGACGGCGCGCTGTAATCTGTTCGGATTACCGATTAACATAACAATACGAGTAGTTTGATTTTGTGCTTTCGTGACCTTTAGTTCTATTAATTATTGTTGTTGTTTAGTATACATACATGGAGTATGTGTTTTATTATTGGTAAACAGTCAAATAGGTCCGGTTCGTGGTCGGTATTCATATATTCCGGATATTTTGCACACTCGTGTGAGTGCTGGTGGAACCCTCAATGAATACATTAAGTTTTATGCGCTCAGCACGCGGATTACATAAATACTTGTTTTAGAAAAGCGTCTTTTGACTTGGTAACTTATTTTTAATTTGAATGTTGTTTTTATTTGAAGAGTAAATAATTAGTATAATGGAAAAATTAATATATATTTCTAAAGAATAACTTTGAAAACACTTTTTTAATTTTTAGGTTCTTAGTTTATATGTCACTCAAGTTTGTTCTGGGAGAGTTGATACAATAAGACCCAACAGAACAGGAACGAACTTGCGACTCTCACATCGCTTGGCAGTTTGTAAACCGTTAAGCTGTTGAAGTTTAACTTCACTCGGAAGTTAGTTACAAGTCCAACGTATTAATTTATTGAAGTGAATCTTGTAACGAAGGTAAAAGTCGAGATTTTGTGCGACGTTTTATCTTTACGTAACGTTTTTTAGAATACCGTTTCCAACTATAAAATAAATTTCATAATAATAGACCTATCGCCTCCATGATATCACTGCAATATTTTTTCGTATTTATATCTCTTTAAAATATTTACATTTATTCACTGTCAAAGAGTTAATAAGTTTGTTTAAATGCAAGGTGCGTATCGTCGCGAAGTACGGAGGGCGAGTTGAGGGCGGAGGGCGGAGGGCGGAGGTGTCTCCTCAGAACTAAGGAAATAGAAAAACTTCGCTCGTTTGCAATGAGCACCGGAGGATTATTTTTACGGTCTCCAACTACTTGTTCCACGTCGTATTGTTTGTTTCAAATGTGTCCGTTACGACGAGAAATATGCGGAAACTTTACTTATTATAAACATCGCGTTTGCTAGATGTTTTTGACTTATTGTGAATTTACTTTAACCCAAGTTACTTTACTATTTTATGCAATACATTCAAAATTTTATTATTAAACGCATAAGTTTAGCATTTTGAATAGGTACCATAATAAAAAAAGAATATCATGTTTGGAATAAAAAATTGGAATGTTACTTTTGTTTGTACTTTAATTGTATTTAGAAAAGGAAACCGTAGGTTTGACATAAGAGCTGTGTTATACACGTCTAAGTACACGAACCGATACGATACAGTCTTTAGATTTTATAATTAGTCTTGATAATGTTATCAGTAACGAAATAAACGCTCGCGGCGCCATCTCGTGAGGAAAGAGAACTCGAAATTTCTAACAAAAAGTTGTCGGCCCGAGGCGACTTATCGTTACCCTTTTGCGCATAATTCGTTTACCATCCTCCCCCTATAACCCCCATATGTTTCAAATCTCAGCAGACATGCTCGCTTCGTACGGCATTTTCATATCGATACCTGAAATGTAAACTTTGAAACAAGGTTCGAGATTTCGATTTTCTTTTTCCCGACTCAGCATTTCAGGAATATCTGTCGAGGATTCCAAAAAGTGAATTCCGTTAAAACGCTACGTCGCATTTACTATTCATTATTTAATTTTTACCCGCGTCCGCACAGCTCGGCCGTCGTCGGGTTTTAAATTAAACAGTTTATGCATCTAGAAACGAAGCAAATAGCTTAATAGTATATATGTATATGCTTACAGTGCAATAATTATTAACTAGTTACACTATTGTGCGATTTATTTTATTATACAATTTATGAGATGAGTAACAGCTACCAAATGGCTCACTAGTGGGCTCCGGTCTCGTCTCCTTGTGAGGAGATTTGGAGCTTATTCAATGACATTGCTGCAATGCGGCCGGGTGGGTATACAGTTATCTGAATTTCACCCGACACACGAGTTGGATCATAAACAAAAATTTAGAACATCAAATGTAAAGAAGTAGGTAAGTGTAATGCTTCTATATTGAATACAAATATTGGACTTTGGTTTTATTTGATATGAGTATAGGTAAAAAAATAAGCATACTATACGATGATATATTAGTAACAATAACAATACTCCTCATCTTCCTCACATGACGTTCTCAATATGAGGGTCCGAGGATGTGAATGACCCTAACCGCACTGTCAACATTCGATATAATCAATTCCCCTGCAAAACGTCTGCTTGCAAGATGTTTTGTAGATATAGTTCGTGCTAGATATATAATTGTGGTGTTATGCAAGTAAGCTTGAATTGTATTGACATAGTAAGTCAGCATATATTGTTAAACATACTATTATTGTAATATTTATTATAAACTAACTCGATTAACTATTACATATAATAAAATTTGAGTGTCTGCCTGTAATATTAAAATAATCGCTTTTTACTAAATGCATAAGTATGTATACACGGTACATATACCAAAATATATATATTTTTTTCAATTTCTGCATGTTTGTCTGCCAGTTTTTTTTTACCGTCTAATCTCTGGATCGGCTGGACCGATTTTGACAAGACTTACTGGAGATATCTGATGTAATAAGGATTAACTTACTCTACAACAATAACTTGTTAAATTCAAACGCGCACTGAGTCGCGGGCGCAGGTAATAAGAACAAACTAATAAGATTGTTATCTATTTGCAGACATAAACAATAAAAAAAATGATATGAAACATATATTATAAGACTAATTTGTATACCGCGACGGGAAACACCATGATGCTCTGTTATGCCACTACACCCCATCTCTGTTGAATGAATAATATGTTTATTTTATTATTAATACTATTATGATTTTATTTATTTTACTCTATTTATTAATACATCGACAATTACTTAAGGTTATAAATATTAAATTCTGGTATTTGATTTAGGAGGACCATTAACGGTGAACATGGCTTTAGTTGCCGCAACTAATTTGTTTACCGTCCTCGGGTTGTTGAGTCGACGTGCAACAATGTGAGTGTGCTAACATTGGCTTTGTTGTATGAATACTCGTCTTTATATCTCTTGCGAGTTTAATGAAAGATGTCACTAAGCTTTTGTTTCGTAAGGACTTTAATGTAATGGTACTTCAACGCTTTGAAGCGGCGAGCCGTTGTATTCATTATTGTACTAAGGACTTTAATGAAACTTGTTAAAAATTCTTATTTTAAATAAGTACCAATTCCGATTTTTTGCATCTTTCACACATGTTACAAATAAGTTGTTTGATTATTTCGTAGACACATTAGCATTTTCATGTATTTTGGAATATGTCGTGCACTGTCTGGGGTATTCATAGTTATTGTACATTAAATAATAAATAGGGTAAAAAGATAATCGATTCAAATATTATAGAAAATATTAATAGTAATCCGCGCAGTCTTGACAGGTAGCCTGACATAAACAAAATAAGTACTGAGTTAATAATTAACTTACAACCAAAAAAAGCGGCATTTATGAGCAAGACGAGACAAAATGTTAGCATAAAGAATATCAAATTTCAAATTTCTGAAACAAAAACGTCTCGACGCACTATCTCGCTATCGCCGAGTAAACAGTTTATGCAAAACTGAATTGAATAAGGGACGGGTCGTGGGTCGCCGCGTGCGCGACCCGCGCGGGCGGAGTGCCTACGCTCGTGCTGTCTTCCTGGGTCTTTTATTGTATGTTTTAGATAGAGAATTGTTTTATGTTATTTTAATCTATCTGTGCTTATTCCCATAAAAATTAACAATACGAAGTTGATGGCTTACATTATGATTAACATTTAGATACCCATAACCCTTATGCCTAATTGGCCCAAAGTATTAAATCATATGAAAATACGGATGATACATAACCATGATAAGCACTTAAAGCTGCGTTTGTAGATACACTAGATGCTCTAATGTAAAAACAAATATGTCTTATTTTGTACATATCTAGTCAACTAGTAGTCGCTCGCTTACTATTAGTTGACTAGGGGTTGATCATCAGGGTTTAGGTATACAAAAGTAGCCTATGTCCTTCCTTAAGGTTAACTTTAAAAAATAAATAAATAAAACGTAATCATATTTAATAACAAAGATATCACGAGTATCACACGTCTCATCATATAGATCATCTTATTAAACACAAAAAGCGTATGTATAATAAATACTAAAGTATCCAAATAATGTCGTGCAAATTTCGCTTAACAAATATGAGCATAACAAGCTCGTAATAAATTACTGTAACCCGTAATGGAGTCCCCCAACTTCCACTGAACCACGATGGAAATTAGCCTCGCAAACTGTTTCGACTTTTTAATTGCCGTCTCTGTAGTTGAAACATTCAACTTTCTACGTTAATAACAAACTACCTGTGATAATATTTTGAGTGGTACACTTGTAAATTATTGAGAGTACACACGAGGGAAGGTTTCCTTTGATGTAATTTTACCTTAAGGATCATTGAGGGTAGTTTTTTCTTACAAGTATGTTTTACTTTATGTTTTATTTTTATGATTATTTTATTGCTAGTTTTGAGTCCCGGTAGATTTTTTCATAGAATTAATTTGGAATATTGTTGTTATTACTTTAGAAATAATTTTTTGGTGTTGATTTTGCCTTTAGAAGAGTTTTTGTTTTAGTTATGTTCCGAATGACGTCGCATACGTTTATAATATAGTGGTTGATATTGGTCATAGTAATCCAATTTCAGTTAGAAATAAGAATTCATGCAAATTATTCGTCAAAATAACGTAATTTTTGCCACAAAGGACGATGTCCGCGTCATTTAAAATTAAAAGCCAGCTTCTGTTTTTAAAATATAAAGTCTTCCTGTGCGCAGCACTAAGCTACACATAATATGTGTGCTAGTAAAAAGGTATTACTATAATTAAGAATTTAATGACTTAGCGAATACATTAAAAGATAACCATAACAGATATGTGCTACGAGTGGTTATTAATAATTAGTTTTTTAGCCTTTTGACTTCGGGCGTCAAGGCTAAGGTCGCGTACTGCAAAATATTTAAAACATTAATTAGGAAAGTTAATATAATTAATAACTTCGTATAATACAACAAACTTCATAATATGTCTTTCTAGTTGATGAATTCTTAACGAGTATGCTAACAATTACTATGAATCTAACAATACCTATAAATCTACCAATGGCTGTGCTGATATTATGTTTAGTTACCAGGGACTGAACACGTTCGACCCAAGGGTAAAAAGCAATGTCCATGCATGACGTGATGGTAAAAGTTACAAAAGAGAAAGTAATAGCCTCAAAGAGCTTACTGCTGTGCTAAGGCCTCCTATCCTCGTGAGGTTTTGAAGTTAATTTCATCACGATGCTCCCATACGTTTTTGTGGATACATATGTGACAGAACTATAAGCACTCATTTAAGCACTAAGCACATTTGAATTTAGAAATCTGGGTTCGAGTTAGTTATTTTCGATAAGGACGTGTCTAACCACCGGGCCACATCGTATCAATGATAGCGAAAAGAATCTTTTTTGTTTTAAATAATGATAACGTAAGTATTTGTTTCGTACGAAATAGTCTACGGTCATCGAACGTCATTCAAATATATTTCTCATAGTTTCTAATCTTGATTTAGATAGTTTGTCTATTTTGATGATATAAGATTTAAGAACTTACTACATACTAAAAAGCCATTAAAATATCAAGTAATATATTATTTTACATAACTAACAAAGCACTAATTTATTTTCAAAGTCGATTATAATCTCTCGATTAACTTTAACAAAGGCGATGTAATTAAATATTCTCACTAGAACTTTTGACTTGGGCACATCAATTACAAGGGTGTCAGAGATGGAGGGTGGAAGGGTGAGTTCGGTAATCGCGTTAATTGAACAGCCGCGATTGAGTCGTTTCCGTGACTTAAACACCGCTTAGTCTGTTGTTACAACTTTTAGAGTGTTAAATGCTCGCAATCAGCCCTCAGTCCTACAAAAATATACGCCAATATCTATAATTTCTATACATACAATAAAATTGTAGAGTCTGTTTGAAATATTAAAATAACCGCATTTTACTAAATGCATTCTTATGAATATACGGTACATATAACAAAATAACATATTTTTCAATTTTTGTTTGTCTGTCTATCTGTCTTTTTATTCCGGCTAATCTCTGGAACGGTTAGACTGATTTAAACGGGACTTTCACTGGCTGATGTAATAAGGCGTTAGTTAGCTACAACAATATTTTTTTTAAATACAGCAAGTTTAATTATATTTAAATTGCGTTTTTACAATACATAGTAAATTATATAATTATATTTCGTCTATAAAATTGTGAGACGGTCTGATCAATGGACCACCTGATTCCTTAACATCGTGACTTCTTAGAGTCATTGCACTTACGTTAAGCTCGCACTTTAATAAATATGAATCATTCCTTAAACCGCCAATGCGCCGCCAACCTTGGGAAATAAGTTGTTATGTCTCACGTGTTTATATGAAGTCCTACATATGAAATTAGCGTTTTGTCGTACTGACCACTTTGATCTGAAATATCTCCTCTTTGGGTAGGAAATCCAAATTCAAATTTATTAATTCATTTAGCTGGTACATTTGAGTTTTGAAAACAGCTATTCATTTGTTTTTTCCTTATTATTTTTTCTTTGGCGTCGCTAATTACCGCACAATGGAAAACATGAAATATCGGTATATTTACGAGTACGAGTTCTACCGTGGCACCAGTGCTGCAGACAAAACTCGAAGGATTGGATTTGGATTAATGATGTGTACGGTGGTGATGTTGCAAAAGAAAGCACGGTACGTTTTTTATTTCAACGTTTTCTTTCTAGAAATTTCGACCTTCAGAACCAACCCCGTGGACGGTCGCAGACCAAAGTGAAAATTAAGAATAAAAGGCTTTTGTGGAAGTGGATCCATCACAAAGATCATCACATAAGAGATAGCTGCAGGCTTCGGGGTAAGTGATTAAACTGTATTAATCAATTTGAAGCAAATCGGGAAAGTAAAAAACCTTGAACGATAGGTATCTCATGCATTGAGTGAATCGAACTTGCAAACATGCGTCGATTGCGGACTTTCCTCCAACATTTTTTCCAGAATTTCGGCAACTTCTTACAAGGAAAACTGTCAGTGTGTATCGACTAAGTGATCATTTACCGTCAAGCAAACACCCGCTGCCATATGCTCATCTTCCCTACTAAAATAAATAAAAATCATATTATTTAAGTAAAGTACGATTAATAAACAGTAGACGGAAATGTTACTAACGGGAAATCTTTAAGCTCAGTGAGGGCTAATCGTTAGCGAATTAGCGGTATTTCCTGTTAACACTTTGTTATCTTAACTCCTTTTTATCGTTCTATTTCGGGGTTAAATCTCTGATAACTGAATATTGCTATTTATATCGTGGTTACATTTAGTGGCTGAGTTACGTTGAAATTACATACATGCAGGTTTCCTCGCGATGTTATGCTTCGCCACCGAGCACGAGACGAATTAACAATATTAAAAATAAACACAAATTGAGCTCATGCTAATATGCACGCGTTCTAACCACTGGGCCAGCTAGGTTATTATTTTATCTGCAGAATTTAAGTCTTTAATACATATTAATTTTAAATTACATAAACTAAATTTAATTATTTGAATGTACTGGAGAATAATGATGATGACGATGATGTTCTGATCGGTTTCGGCCTCAGCGACCGACTCGTCCTGTTACCCGAATCTGGCCTGTTACTGAGTATCTTTCCGTAGAAGAGCCGATCATTTTAATCAGCCCGAATGAGTTTATGTGGCAACATGCAGCCACACCGCGTTAACGGATCTGGAGTGGAGCGGAGGTGGCCGATGAGCGATGATAGAGGCTTAGGCTGGGTACACATTTGATCATTTTGATTTATCGCAATCAGGGGTGTCGTATCAAGCATATATTAAATATTGTTAAGATGCGATCGAATTTTTGCTAAGGTAGCATATATTTTAGTTAATAAAATATTATTTATTTTATCTTTGTATATAAAAGCCGATCGCTTAGTACGTTATCATTGTAAAATAAACACGTATCACAAATTCAAATTGCGACATTACAAACTTTGAAATGTAAAGACATCAGTTTGGCTCTTTAGCAGCTAAAGAGCTGGATTTTCTGTTGATTTTAGCTGTTTATTTTTACGCTTGACGAGCTAACAGCAACACCGGGGAAGCTAAACTTAATTTCCCGTGCAACTTGCTGCTTTACACTGCTGCTAAGCGCGCAGCTTAGCGCACTTTTGACCTCCACCCGTGCATGTTAAACACGCTTATACACAATGGTCTTATGGGTGGGGGTTTACTCGCAATTTGCATACAATAAAACTTCTTGGCTCCGTAACGACAGCGACGTGTCCTAAAAAAATAACCTTATTAAATAATATGAGTCGAGAAGTCCAGATACAACACTTAGATTTTCTAAGACACTTGGGTTCAGATTACGGCAAGCGTACAATTTTTATTCATTCATTTGTGTCAAGCTGACCAACTGAGGTACAATTAAAATTACGGGCACAATCTCATGGGCTATTAAAAGATATTTTTATGATTTTAATAGTATATTGTGAAGAGGATCATATCTGTAAAAATAATGACTTGACCACAGATATATTTAAGTACAGATAAATTGAATAGATTCTTGAATGTAATAAAAAACTAATTTAAAAACAGTATGTATACTCGTACAGAAACAGCATATATACTTTGTGATTTGGTACCCTGTGGTAGAAAGAAAATATTAAATTATTTTAAAAGTACCTTTTTTATAATCTCAGAACATCAAAGTTTCACTATTTCACATAGGTATATAAATCAATGGTAAGTTTAAATTAATCTTTAATTCAATCAAATTTTAAATAGGGTAAAGTATTCAATTTGTACAGAAGTGTTCTGTTGCTTGGTGGGGAAGCACACGATTAATACACCCGTATTAGCGAGGCTGCAACCCGCAGTGGAGCAGTGACGGATTAGGTCAATATCTTACTCCTGCTTCATTTTCTTATCAACACCACAGACCAACGAGTAATAAAAAACACATTTCGTTAAAATCTTTCCAAAAACTTGAACAATTTATCACGAGACTGAAGTTAGATCCTCATACGTACGTATGTTACAACACGCTACATTGTGTATTCATTACAGTACGAAGTATTTTATAGTATTCGTGGTACGAACTAAACTTTCCACTTCGCATTAGCAGTAAATATTCAACTTGGTACATACGTTAAAATAAACGAAAACTTAAACAGCATCAAACTTCAGTAAAGAAAGTACTGGAACGAAATTAACTGACTTTAATAGTACTACTTACTCGTACTCGGATAATGGCTACGTATTACGGTCACTGTTATTGTAATCGTAGTCCCGCATAACCTTGATGATAAAAAGTCGGGGAATTATGTGACTGTACAGAAGCGATATGTGTTCTTTTATTTTTATGCAGAATTATCGAAATTCTTCTTTATTTTGCAAAATGTTGACGTAATCCTGATATTTCTGTCAATCAACTTTTATTTACAACGAATACTAATAATATGGAATTATTAAACTTTTAATAATAATTATGTAAAAGTATTCTACTCAAAAATTATATCTAATGAATACGGATTATTTATTTTCCGAGTGCTGTTTTATTTTTTTTTACGTAATTATTGTCCTTATTTCTCACATCATCCTCCTGCCCTTATCCAAATTTTACTTGGGGTCCTTATTTCTCACATTGCACAAAAATAATTCTACGAAGAAATAATCATAAAACGAAATAAGCCACTTGGCTTCTCTTATTTCTTAGTAACCTATCAATGAATATTTATTTTCATTCGCGCGCGGGCGCTTGCTATAGTGAGACGCGCGTATTGTTTAATTGTAAACCGGTTTTAAATTGATCCGCTCGATTGTATTGAAGCGTTATCGCCTAGTTATGTTGTTAACAAATGACTAGCATCGCGAATGAAGATGAGCCATTGAGCGAAAACGAAATTGTGGAGTGTTTGATGGAAGATTATAGTGGGATAATGAGGGATAGTGAAAATGTGAGAATATGCGACATGGAAGAATTAAGAGATACGATATCAGAAAGTGAAAATAATATAATAAGACCCAATAAAAGAGATAGACGTACAGATCAGGATGAGTTATGGTTAACTGTTACAAGACGTGGAAAAGTGGCTCGTACGAATGATTCGAATAGAATTTCGAATTACAACTTTGAAATTAGTATTACGTCAGTAGAAAAATTACCTAAGCAGTTTAAATTGGCTAAAATTTTGAAATCAGAAAATATTAAAGACATTACGAGGGTCAAATATATAAATGCGTTTAAAGTAGTAGTACAGTTTAATAATGAAATCAGTGCGGATAAATTATTAGAGTCAACTTTTTTTAAACAAAACGGATATAAATGCCAAAAAACATTTGAAATTACACAATCTTTTGGAGTCATCAAAGACATTGATTTAGAAATTACCGAGGAGGAAATATTAGACAGTTTAAAATGCGATATGGAGATAACAGGAGTTAAAAGGTTGAAGCATAGAAATAAAGCTACGGGTCAATGGGAACCATCTGAGGCCGTGCGAATATGTTTTAAAGGAACTTCATTACCATCAAAAGTTTATATCTTTGATACAGTTACTAATGTCAGCCCATACCTTTACCCAGTTACACAGTGTTCTAGATGTTGGAGATATGGACACACAATCAAAATGTGTCCATCAAATAAATGTATTTGTCCTAAGTGTGGTGGTTCTCATGCTAATTGTGACACGATAGATTTTAAGTGCAATAACTGCCATGGTAAACATATGACATTGGCTCGTATATGCCCGATTTATATTAAAGAGAAACGTATTCGAGAGATCATGGCAGAATTCAACTGTACCTACAAAAGAGCTTTAACTATATATGTCCCTCCAGAGCCAAGATATATTGATTCTCAACCTCCTATGACATATAGAAATGACGATAATAATTCACATAAAAATCAAGACAGCGTTGAGCCATGTTTTAAACAGACTGAAGAGACGTATGCTCAAGTATTAAAGAATACTTCTAATAAAGAGAAACGCCAAGACAAGAAATGTATAAAGAAGACTAGAAAAGAAAAGAAAACGAATTCGGGAAATAATTTAGAAGGAAAATTTGATACAATTCATGAACCAGAACCAGAAAGTGGATACGAGACCAATTATACAAATAACACAGAAATAAATAACACTAGTTTTGAACAGAAGATTACTTGGCAATTAATTTTTAAACAACTCAGAGAAATATTGTGGGATAAACAATTAACCTTAGACAAAAAAATAGAAGCATGCCTTAAAATAATACTTCATTCATTATGTTCCTTTGTGAGACATTACTTAATAGAATTGCCTTTCTTTGCTTATATTAAACCATGGATAGTAGCAGACACGAACACATAACAATTAATATTGTCCAATGGAATTGCCAAAGTTTGACAAATAAATTAACATCTTTTGAACACCTGTTATCAATAGAAAAAGTTCATATTGCTGCATTAACTGAAACATGGTTAAACGAAGATTCTAATGTGAGGATTAGCGGTTATAATATTTTCCGTAAGGATAGGAGCGATGGTTATGGTGGTGTGGCTATAATGACTAAAAATTCTATTACAGCTCAAGTACAAGATACAAGAAGCAACAACAGTGACATTGAAGTCTTACATATTAAGGTATTTAACTGCGAACTAATAGAAAATATAGTTTCAATATATTGCCCTTCCTCTGTTAGAACATGCCAACAAGATTGGGATTTTCTTTTCTCACTATTTACTAGAAAAACGCTTTTACTTGGAGATTTGAATGGGCATCACACTACCTGGTCAAATAGAAATGACACTAGAGGCAACCAAATATTTGCATCCTTGTTAAGTCTTAACTTTATTACCCTAAATGACAACAGCCCAACTCGTATCCAATTAGTAAATGGAAGACTTCGTCAGTCCTCCCCGGATATCTCGATAGTCACTTCTGATGTTGCAGTAAAGTATGATTGGGCCACTTTAAATGAAACGTTAGGAAGTGATCACATAATTATTAAAATATCAACCAGTTCTGTATTGCAGCCGTCTTTTATAAAAAAGAGAAATTTTAAAAAGGCTGACTGGAATTCATATAGCAAGATTCTTGAAGATAGATTCGCAAATTTTGTATTGCCCGACAGTTTTCAAGATGCTTATGACTGTTTTGTTAAGGAAATTAACAAAGCAGCAGATAAATATATACCCTTTATAAAAATTTGTCAGAACCCCGGTGTGGTATTCGTTCCGAAATATTATTGGAATATCAACCTATCAAAAGCAGTAGCTGAACGTCGATTAGCCTTAGGAAACTTTAGACGTAATCCCACACCAAATAATTTGACTGTCCTCCAAGAAAAAGTAAGTGAAGCTCAAAGAATCAGTCGGCATGCTAAAAGTGAAGGATGGCATAAATTTTGTTCATCAATAGACCATGTTACTACTACACATGAGATGTGGTGGAAGATGAAATGGGTGAAAGGGTACAAAAGTCCGAAAGGATATGTAAATAAGAAACAAGCGTATGAACTTTTATGTAGTATCAGTCCTGATTATGTTATGCCTGAACAACCTTTATTTACGACTTGTAATGTAAAACTGGAATCACCTATTTTATTGCATGAAATTGAAAAATGTACAAAATCTTCTGACACAGCCCCAGGATGTGATAACATATCGTTTTCCATGATTAAAAATTTGCCTCTTAATGGTAAACGTATTTTAAACTTTCTTTATAATCAAATTTTGACGTATAGTTATATTCCAAATCAATGGCGTTATATTCGTATACACCCGATTGCGAAACCTGGTCGCGATTCTTCATGTTTATCTTCACTTAGACCAATTGCATTAATCTCATGCTTATGCAAAATATTTCACATGATTATTAATAAGCGTTTAGAGTGGTATCTAGAAAAAAACGATATGTTTTCACCGTTCATGGTTGGTTTTAGAAAGTATCGATCTTGCATTGACAGTTTAAGCTACTTGGTTTCAAAGATTCAAATAGGTTTTACCAAAGGTCAAGTTACATTAGGGTGTTTTATTGATATAAATAATGCGTATAATAATGTCAATATTAACAGTTTATTATTACTTTTAGATAAAATAGGAATAGGGTCTCGGCTATGTACATATTTGTGGAATTTTTTAAAAGAAAGAAGATTAATTACACTTACTGATAATCTCACGAATAGCAGATTTACTGGATGTGGTTTAGCTCAAGGAGATCCACTTTCTCCACTTTTATTTAATGTCGCTACTATTAATATTTGTAAGAGTTTTAACAATGAAATATGTATATCTCAGTACGCAGATGATTTTGTCATTTTTGTTACATGTAAAGACGTTAGCAAAGCTGTGTCAGATTTACAACTGGCACTAAATGTTATCACTAAATTACTACTAGATATAGGTTTAGAAGTATCACCACTCAAGAGTAAAGTATGTATGTTCACTAGAAAGCCTAAATCGGTAAGAAATTATACTGATCTCAAAATTGATGGTATTAATTTAGAATTAGTAGATAATGTTCAATACTTGGGACTGTGGCTGGATCGTGGCTTAAGATGGGGTAAACATGTTAATAACGCTAGCAACAAAGTTATGAAATTTCTGAACATCTTCAAAGTATTATCAGGACCCGGTTGGGGTATACACCCCAAACACCTTAGACGCCTGTACATATCTATTATTCGAAGCAGACTAGATTACGCAAGTTTCCTCTACGATAATAGCTGTAAGTCACATTTATATAAGCTTGACAAAATTCAAAACCAGTCTATGCGTGTTATAGGTGGATTTGTAAAGTCAACTCCTATACATGTAATGGAATCTGAACTCTGTTTACAACCTTTATTTATTCGAAGACAATTCTTGGCTGCAAAATATATGCTTAAAGTCAAATCTCTTCAGTGCAACAAAATAAATAAAGTATTAAAAGATCTAGTTATTCTTCTCAACAATAACTACTGGAGACATAAGAAAAAACCACTACTTGCAGTTACTTATGAAAAATTTAAAGATATCTCACCTAGCAGTATTAATCAATTAGAAATGTTTTCTTTTGATAATTGGATTACGAATATAGATTTTTCAAATAATATTAAATTTATAAATGAAATTTCTAAACCAAAACGTAACTATAACTCTTCAGAAATAAATTCGATATGCTCCCAAACCTTGAATAAATATAAAACTTATTACCGAATTTTTACAGATGGATCTAAAGAAAAAGATGGATCAGGGGCTGCTTTTTATGACGATAATTTAGGATATGGTTTTAAATTCAAAATTAAAAATGAGTTATCTATTATGCATGTGGAACTTTTCGCTATAGCTGAAGCATTATCGTACATAGAGACTATAGATCATGATAAAATTGTAATCTTTACAGACTCGAAAACATCTCTTCAACACTTGGCTCGGTGTACCTCGACTTTTCGAGGCATCCCGATAGCCTATATTATACTGAAACTACTATTGCACTTTACATCTAAGGTAGTTATATTACAGTGGATACCGTCACATGTAGGTATAGGCGGTAATGAAAAAGCGGATAGTTTGGCAAGAGAAGCGTGTAATGATGGCATTGAAGTAGATTTACATCCTTCTTGTTCAGATTACACATACATTATTAAAAAATCTTGCTGTGACTTGTGGAAGGAATACTTTGATGAAAGATCCAAAGAGAAAGGTATTTGGTATAAAACGATCCAGCCTCAGCCCCCTAAATCATCTTGGATTGATAACAGTCGGTTTGATAGATCAGACTTAACTATCATGATGCGTCTTCGTTCCGGACATATTCCGTTGAATAAGTTCGCATACTTAATGAGAAAAGTTAATTCCCCGAATTGTACATCTTGCAACGTGGTAGAAGATGCCTTCCATATTATAATGGAATGTGCCCGGAACGAGGACTATAGACAAAATATGTCATTTGTATCACAATTAAAATCTTGTGTGGGATACCTTAATAGCATTTTAGCTGATCCCAGTACAGAGAAAGCTTCTCAATTAATAAAATTAGTTAAGATCGGCCTTAATAATAGAAAGGATAGCGTAATATTATAAGTAGTACTAACTAATTTAACTTTAATTACTCTATTGTTCATTTTACAGAGTGGCATATTCGTTTTAACGAAAAAACTCTTTAAATAAAGAAAAAAAAAAAAAAATGAATATTTATTTTTTAAGTATTCCATATAAAATAGTAATTACTGAGTATCTAACTCTTACTTTTACATCAATGAGTGCAAAATACACTAGTAGATGGTTTAGGCTTCATTTAAAATGACGTTTACAACGTCTTTGTTAGCTTACTTTAATAAAGATATCATGTGTCAATTAAAAAAAGCTAAGAATAGACAGGCACGTAGCATTGTATCACGAGAGTGGCTTTTTATATCTCGAGCTGCAGCGACCATGCCTCTTAACTTTCCAGTAATATTTTACTCTGCAGCTTCAAGAAATTTTACGAGTTTCAAACTTTACTCAACGTTATTCATTGTAGATATAATAAAATTGTAACATAAGGTAGGTTTGTACATTGAATATTAAAAGAAAAATTATGTCTCAAGGATAGTTTAGGGCAAAACTTAAAGTAGATCATAATAATGTTTCTATTTTCAAGTAAAAATTGCGAATGATTTTTTGACTGAATCTATTTGATAGGAAAAGAAATGATTTATAATGATTATAAAATACGTTTTAATGATAGTTAAGACTTTTAAATTTAACAAAATAATAAATTATTGAATTAGTTACTATTTTTACATCATAATTGTATATTCCTAAATGCTTACGTTGACATTACTTTACACTGACCGATTTATATAAATTCAAGGCAAAACGTTTGTGTGAGTAAAGCTATGGGCACATAATAGTGTTCATTCTATCGAAGTAAAGTTATTTGTTACGACTAGTTAAATATTTAATTTACTAATTAAAAAGTCAGAAATTTTAAACTATCCTTATCCTAATTATTAAAATTTCATTATTTTGCATGTACTTTTAGACGATATAAAGGCTATGATGAAAAATGTGTTGTAGAAGAGTGTTGTGAATACGTTAGTACATGATTATTCTTTGTTTATTAAAGAAGTTTGTTACCTTGATTTGAAATTTAAGAAAATAATCTCCTAATAAATATATTATAAGGGAATCAAAGGATTCGTTATTTATTGAGAATAAGTTATCATTGTTAGTGAACCGATTATAATCATTATGTTTTTATTTATTTAATAAAAGCTTACAGAAGATTTAAAAAAATTACTTTGTTTATTTACACATTTGAATCCCATACGAGATAAATTATTAAGGAAAAAAATATTGTTGCTTCTAAATATGACGATTCAAAAGTGTTTGTACATACTAGGAACACTTGTACATACAAACTATGATTTGATTCGGAGAAATAGTATGAAGATTTGAGTTTTATCCAGAATAAATTCTAGTATAACTCATATATAAAAATTTAATCAAAGGTTACTAGAGAGCGAGTCAGTGCTCATTCCACATGTCCCCAAACATTTCAATATTAAACCGACGTCACAAAAACGGGATCAAAGAGACCATAATCTGATTAGGGACAAAGTGAGAGATCGAATTATGTTGAAATCTAAGTCGCAGGACGAAACGTGTATCGCGTTAATGACCTTTTAATTCGAATTATACACGTGTTCCTGAACTCTAATTTGGTTTTAAATGTTTTTTTTTAAGTCGCCTTATTGCCTTTTAAACATTTTTATGTAATTAGGTCTGAAAATTTAAGAATAATTTTATTATTCTAAGGTAAATTTATTTACCCACAGTGGAGAATGTAAAGTGTGGATAATTTGATTTATTCAAATGTATAGCGTCTTTATCAAATAATTTCATTAAAAATGAATTTTAAAAAATTAACATGTATTTCTTGCATTATAACTATTACCGATCAGAATCTTCTGTTTATTAATGTTAGGGTGTCTTCTTCTCAGTAAATTGAGAGGGGATTATTTTTAAATTTTCTTAACATGTTTTTTTAGGATTTGTTATTTCACTGTCTTTAAATCAATTCTTAAGATTGAAAGTTCCTTTTTTTAAGCGTGTTTTTGAGGAAAGGGACGAAAGTGAGTAACAGTAAAAAAAAGTAGAAGGCTGCGGAAAAGCGAATTATTTAAATTATCCAATGAGCCCGCACGGTGCTGAACTTGGCCATAGGATGAGTATCCTATTTTCCGGAATGATTTAATAATAATGTCGCTTATTACCAAAGTGCTATGTCAGGTGTAACACATCACACTGCTTACTACTGTAAGGCTCGATCGTTTTATATTTTTCTTATTTAGCGACCGAGGCAATATTTTTGTCCTAATAATCCTGTTGTAAGGCCGTATACATCGTCTAACAAAAGATTTTGATTTGGTTGATTGACTCTATGCAGTATCGTAAGTATATCAAATAAAACATTTAAAATTTGAGAATACATAACGGGTGGTTATAACCATTTCTGTTATGACAAAGAAAACCTTATAACAATTTTCGAAGTCCATTTACGTAATTCCTAAGTTCATAAATTGTATAACATTAATCACACAACTATAATAATACAAGCGTTATTATCGTTACGTGATAGTATCGGGATATGTAGCTCAAACAGCTATAATTCCCTTTTATCCGAGCGCGGATCTGCTCTGCTCGGTCCGGCCCGCGGGCCATTGGCAATAGCTGTTTAGAGTTCTGGTTCGTAAGGAATGCATAGTGCATAATATAAACTAAAGTATAAATACTGTGCGTAGGATACATTTAGATTGTAACTATGGAAACATCATGCTAATGACTTGTATATATAATTTGACATATTTTTATTTTATTTGCAACAACTGAGAGCAGAGATGGTCTACTTTTTTATAGTATTCGTAGGCGGACTGGTTAATGCGCCACTTGATGGTAAGTGGTGACATTATCCATGAACAATGATTCTTTAAGAAATATTAACCAATCCCCACATCGCCAATGTACCACCAACCTTGGGTGCTAAAATTTTATACCCTGTTGTTGTTATTGTGCCTGCAGTTACAATGGCTTACTCCCCCTTCAAACCAGAATATACATAACTATTAAGGAGTGCTGTTTGATGTGTTTTCTTTTGTTGCTTCACTATAATATTCACATATTATAGATACGGACAACCTCGTCTACATACAAGAAACGCAAAGCTTTTAATGAAATCTTTACAGCCTACAAACTATTTACTGAAATCGTCACAGAGAAAAAGTACCTGAAAGAAATAAGATTAAAATAAGAAAAGAATATATAAACTATACATAACTAGTTTTCGCTCGCGCCTTCGCCCACGTGTTAGGCGCTCGTAGGTTTTAGATATGAAAAAGCATTTCATACCTCATAGTATGACGGACCTTCCTTGGGATTCAAGCTTGCTTCATACCAAATATGAAATTCGGTTCAGTTTTGTAGCAGTCAAAGTTTAAGTCAGACAGACAGAAAAAAAATAAAAGTAAAAGTAATAGTGACGATAGAAGTTAATGACAGAATGCATTAAGACAGAGTTTGTCATAAAATTATTATAATATATAATGCTCGAAATAGTTCAAGTGTTAGCTATGTTGCAGAAAGACGTTCCATAAAGTTCAAATTCAATTTTATAAAATCACCCGTATAATCCTCCTTCTTTCAAGAGTATCCTTTCTATTTAATGATGTAACATAAATTGTAAAATACTCGGGATAGTAATCTAGTCGTACCTGTTAAATTTACGCGGGTAGTAGGCCGTATATCTAGAGAGAATAAATCGGGCTCAATTTATCCACACTTAGCGAGGCTTTATTCGCCTGACCCGGCGCGCTACGGTGCAACTTTAAAAGTTTTATCCCAAGTCTGTATTATCATACATATTGGTACTAGTTCTTTACTAGGTTTTTATTACATTTTTAACTGATTCGTTGGTCTAAGGCCTAGCTTGTTTAGCTACTGATATCGACCACTAATTTTCAAGGCAGGGGAAGAATATGAAATAGTTAGACGAGACGACGTTTGCCATCTTCAGATAAGTCACTTGTTTTGTATTTCTATTGATCAATGTGAATAACGGAATCTTTTTTTACGTAAGATAATTACGTGAAATATTCAAGTCTTGGGATATACCCCAAGTCTTGAATATTTCTTTATTGTAATGGATTCGTGAATTAGTCAAAACTACTCATCAATTATTCTTAAAATAATACATAAATAAAAAAACAAATTCATATTGATATTAACGGGATATATCCTCTTAGTTCATCATGTTTGGCAGCGAATTGACACTGTGCAAGGAGAAAGTGCCTTTGGGCGAAGGTCGATTACCTTCAGGACCATTTCCTTGTCTACCTTATTAAAATGGAAAAAAACAATTTCTATCATCAATGTTTAATAAGTATCAATATACTTAATGTTCCAATGGAACATTTCATATAAAATATCACAAGTAACTAATCGTAGCACTTGTATGCAGCCGCTGTGCTAATAGAAATCCTATGTTTATTATTGATTAGTAAAAATACGTATACTGTGAAGCATTTTCCTATTATAATCAATGACGATGCATTGCGATAAATTTTAAACGGTACATGTTTAATTAAAGGATTCAACCGCTACAATATTATTTACACCGTTATAATAACCCTTAATGCTTTACAATAATGTTTAATTTTGCTTACCACGGATTTTAATTTAAGCCTGTGTGATGGTACTCTACCTGACGTGCCATCGTTTTATGGCGCGTAATGAATGAACGCATCGCATCGAAAACGCTTTCAATTAATTGGCAATGCGTTATGGACGGCAATACGTTTCACGTGATGTTATTTTCAATAACGTTATATGGTTTAAATAGTTTCTAATATGTTATTATTTGTTCAGTAAAAACAGATAGAAAATATTAATTAAAATTCAACATATTTAATATGTATATGGGATTTGTTTGGTGTTATAATTGATATCCGAATTCTTAAAAGCCAATTTTGTACGTCTCAAGCGAGTATCGATATATGCTCAAAAATAATACATTTTAAACTTTATCACTTTTAATGAGCATTAGTATGAATTATATAGCGTTTTCTACAACACAATAAGTTCCTCAATAAGTTTCCTCGACTATGGGAGTCGCCATGTTAGACAGAACTTACTGATAACTTAATGACATAACGTATTAGATAAACGTACTACTGAGTTCTGATTACAGAAATGCAACGTGTCTGTGTCTTTCAGATATAATCGTTACGGCAGTCGATGCAGATCTTTCTACCTGGGACGTTTTGATATTAGCTCGTTGATAATGAATAATTAACTTTAGACGCAGCGTGTTAGTAATTTTAGTTCAGATTGCATTATGCTGTACGTGACTTTCGTCGCCACATGAATATCTATAATTGCAAATACAGTATAAACGATGATCGTAATATTCTTTCTTTGATGCTGCATAAGAAAGTAATATCATTAGCAGCCCGTAAATGTCCCACTGCTGGGATAAAGGCCTCCTCTCCCTTTGAGGAGAAGGTTTTGGAGCATATTCCACCACGCTGCTCCAATGCGGGTTGGCGGAATACACATGTGGCAGAATTTCGTTGAAATTAGACACATGCAGGTTTCCTCACGATGTTTTCCTTCACCGCGGAGCACGAGATGAATTATAAACACAAATTAAGCACATGAAATTTCAGTGGTGCCTGCCTGGGTTTGAACTCGAAATCATCGGTTAAGATGCACGCGTTCTAACCACTGTGCCATCTCGGCTATAAAGTAATATCATTTGTCATAAATTATTATAATTCATTCTTTTTGAGGAAAACAATATGAAGTTGATTATACTGGTTAACAATCTACGTAATCACGATGTTTGTTTAGACAGCACTAGCAACTGATTTGATTTCTTGGTAAGTATTAATTATCTAAAGCAAACAATTGTATACCACACGACTCTAGAGATATCGTTAGTGTTGCCGCAAGTTTTGAGTCTGTATCGATACACTACTTTGACGATATTCTTATTTTCGGTTCTGAATTATCTTACGAAGTATATTGGAATTGGGATGAGGATATTGGATCAAGTGGTTCCAATGTGGGTTGGTGGATATACACAAGAGGAAGATTTTCATTCGATTCGTCCAGGTTTTCCTTCAAAATCAAATAGGAGATTTATTATAGACACAGCTTATTAGTATAGCCAATTACCTTATAGTATTATTATGATTATCTATTTTGTTATTTGTGTTTCAAGTATAATATACAATTCCAATCATGCAATATATATATCGATAACTTTAGGTAGCTCAGGTGACATTCCTAATCTAATCACGATTGGAACGGTTCTTGTTTGCGATTATCGCACTTACGAGGAGTTCTATGAAGGGGGTAAGCTCGCTATCACACGTGCTCAGTTCTATGAAGACATCCTATCCTACATAACTGTATTATAATGATATTGCATTTTTTATGTGATAGGTGGCAAACGTGGAAAGTGACTACCACCGCCCATGGACATCTTAAATACCGGGGGGCTTGCAGATGCGTTGCGCTACATTATAAGTTAAATATATGGTGTTGCAGATGTCCATGGGCGGTGGTAGTCACTTTCCATCAGGTGAGCCTCCTGCTCGTTTGCCACCTCTAACATAAAAAAAATCATTAATATAAAACCTTTACCTGACATTAAAACTCAATTTCCTTAATTATGCCGATTTTTGTATCCGTGATGATGGTATCTACAACATTGTAAGGAAGTTATATTAATCTATTCATATAATAAAATTGGAGTGTCTGTTTGTAATATTAAAAAAAACTGCTTTTTACTATATGTATATGTATGCACGGTCAATATACCAAAATAACTTTTTTTAAATTTTTGTTTGTCTTTCTCTTTGTTCCTGCTAATCTCTTGCACGGCTGGACCGATTTTGACGGGACTTACACTAGAAGATAACTGATGTAATAAGGAGTAACTTAGGCTACAACAATAACTTTTTTGTTAAATTCAAACGCGCATGAAGTCGCTGGCAGATTAAGTAACAATAATAAATATGCTTATTACAAATATGTTTATAAAATTATATTTAAGAAATATTTTAAAAAGTTAAGCAGCTTAAGAAATCCGCTCAACGCTGCTCATTACAATAATAATAAGTAAGGAGGCTAATCTTCTCAAGTACACTAATACTCATATTTCACGTGTTTGCGGTCTGGCGGTCTGCGTGCTCACGCTTGTACCGTGATGTTCTTCTAACGTTCTGTCGCTTTTACTATTTCAGAGTTGAGTTTTTACGATTTCAGAGGACATTTTATGTGCAATTTTCTTTCGTTTATTATATTTACTAGCAGTTATATGCAACATTGCACAGATGACACAAAACCACTTTAGATGTTACAAATATATTATATTACCAATGGGAATTTCTTTGGGCGCCATTCTATTAAATATACTTGATCTTTAAGTGGAACATTTGAGTAACGTATCCGACGCGGCAATTTTTTTGCGTGTTTTAATTTATTATAAAATTATTTCTTTTCGTAATAATTATTTACGAGAGCCATCGGTACTACAGATTAAAAATATCTGTTTTAAAATTTAATACCTTATGAAATGGTGGTATCGTTTTCTTGCTGAATCGCATTGAAGATTTTATGACCGTGATATGCTATAGGATAAGCTATAGTTGATTCAGGCGCTTTATCTGAAAACAATACAAATATATCAATTCGAAAATATATTATTTTTGTCTATTGAATGGAACTAAAACTCTTCAGTCACACATTTTCTAATATTTTTTACTTAAATTAGTCATTTTATAGATTATTTATTCAAGGAGTTTATTTGAGATCACGAGCTGATATAATTAGTATTGTTGTGTTCCGGTTTGAAAGGTGAGTAAGCCAGTGTAACTACCGGCACAAAAACATCTCACTTCCCAAGGATGGTGACGTATTAGTGATTTAAGGGATTTCTTATGGCGCCAAAGTCTGGTGGCGACCACTTTCAACCATATGATGGCCTAATTACCCATCTGTTTACCAATTAAAAATCATATTGTTTTTCATTTGAATCGTTATGCGTTGTAACGCGTTGATGTCTTTTCAATCACATCGGTTTCTTCTAATATAATCGTTATTGTGGACAAAGAGCTAGGTGACCTAGTTTATGGAAAGCGGGAATTTTAATTGGAGTTTAGTTTTCCTAAGCTATGATTATGTTTTATATCAGGAAAATGTGGAAAAAACCACTGCGACGTTCGTTTCCGGCACGGATCGGAGAGCCTGCAGGATCGTGTCGATGTAACAACCACGTTCGCTCACACTATGTCGACTGAAGAAATAGGCTGTTATCTTATTTTTGATCAAATATATATTTATTAAAATGTTGTATTTATTGTTTTTTATTATAAAAAAATCGTTCAATTTTGTCGTTTCATATCTCGTGGTAAACACATATTTTTTTTATTTTTTAATAATAATTCATTGATGATGACATCACGTATACTCTATTCCAACCATAAGAGGAGAAAATCCAAATAAACAACATTTGACAGCAAATTGGCGCGATATCGTGGGACGAGAGCTTAATTAATCTATGATATGCACTATGGATTTGCGAAAAAATGGCGCTAACTCACGTTAAGCTGTATCAGCGTGTATCAGCTTGTCTCAACAAAATCGATCGGTATAGAAGCTTAATAATACTAAATATTTGATGTAAACCAAATATAATGTGGTAGGCGTTACGCAGGCGGTCATCGGGCTTTTTGACATTGATATAGTTGCTTATTTATATTATAATTAGAATTTAACTAAAGCGATGCCCTGGAGAGTGCTAAACGCGTTAGCGCGCAAAGCCGCGGAGTGCTATAAACTGTGAAACCGATGCAAAATTTAATTCTCTTTAGCGTTAACCGAAACACTATCAGTATACTGATCTTTCATTGTTTCTGGAATTAATGTTAGAGGTCGTAAAATCAAAGACTCTATTTACAGACTTGTTTGAGTAAATCGGCTTCAGTCTGAAGGAATGTGATAATTGACTCAGTCATTGATATTTTTAATTGTATTGTAACAAAAATGGTATATAGCCGAGCTATATCTTCGACTTGTACTGTGCTAATACATCTCAATGTTCACCCCACTTTTTATTGAATATGCTAGGTATAAATGGTCCAAAATGCAAATTTCGAAAAAAACAATTAAAATCGCGATTTATATAAATATTATAAATGCGAAAGTAACTCAGTGTATCTATTACGTTTTCACGGCTAAGCCACTGAAACCATTTTTGAAGAAATTTGGTAAGAACTAAGTTTGAGCCCCAAGTTCATACCTAGACTACTATATTTTTTACAGAAAAACTAATATTTTGGTGTCAATGCATTTTTAAGCTTAAATACCTGAACTTTCAGATTATTTATCTGAAGGCTTAGGTATTTTAACCCTGCAAAATCTAGTTTCAAAACAGTTCTCCAGTCGAATCTTCCAATATCAACCTGCATATAATCAAAATCCCTATCTACCGGTGCGCTTCCGTCGCACTAAATCCACCGCGGTGACTTAACGACGACATAAATACCGGGAGGGAGAGTGAGGGTGGTGGGTCGAGGGAGGGAGGTACAATTTAGTGTTTAATTGTGCGCCATCTATTAGCCGGACCGGGAAGTTGGGCCAAGAACTACAAAATTCCGCAGTCATAATAACTTATGTCAAGTTCATTGTGATGTGGTTCGGTCGATGATTTTTATCTTAATTTTTATTTTGTAATCTTGACTCTCTTAAAAGTGCACTGTTTAGAAATGTGAAATTCGCAGGTAAGATCTTGAACTTTAAGTAGACCCCATTCCTAAAACAAGTTACATCTCAAAAGAGGGAATTCTCATAAAATATAACTAGACTAGTACGCGATTTTAAAAACTGTTTTCTTATCCTTTTGGTTAAAGTTCCAAAGCCGCATGAGAACCATTGCACATCCGTTCTCCAAAATATGAAAAACCAAATATGTCTCATCATGCTTTAGTGCTGAATAACTCTTCGAGAGTAACTGGCCATTTGAATGGTGATACTCGTAGTTCATGTCACCGGCCTGCAGTTTTATTATAATGCTATTTATCATTCCTCTGTCAATTAAAGCAAAAATTGCTACACACTTTATTGACTTACGCTTTTGATTAATGATGATTCATGATAAGTAATTAGGTGGTTTTAATTCCGGCACATTATTTCACTGATATTTTGTAATGGATACATTAAATTTATTGTATTAATAACATTACTTTTGTAGGCACTCTCTCGAAATTAAACTAAAATTTTTAATTATAATCGTCTAAATAAATATAAAATAATAAATAATTGATAACAAGTAAATTGCCATGTAGTACCAATTTAGCTGAAGCAGAAGATAATCGATGTATTTCACACGTAAGCTTACCCCACACTAATTTGCTCTCGTGACGTCATAGTAGGTACTAAAAAATGTAGAACGCTTGGATATCATACAATTTGACGCACCTGCAGTATCTATCTCAAAATATCTACGTGCAAAGGTTATAAGAAGCAAGAGGTATCGTGGGCACCAGATTGGAACGAAGTTACTTTTGCTATATATTGTGTTAAATACCAGACGCAATGAAATAAATTAGCCTTCGAGAATAATTTAACGAGAAGAAATAAAGTTATTAAAATCCTGTGTGAATTAAAACAACAACAGAAAATAGTTTAAAAAGTTAGTAACGTTGTAAAAGTTAAAAATAACAACTAAGTACGTCATTAATATTTTGATATGTAATTGTCAGGTATGTAATTGATTTTTTTATGTATTGTATGTTAGGCGGACCGGCAAATGGGCCCTTTGATGGTAAGTGGTCACCACCGGCCATAGACATTGGCGCTGTTAGAAATATTAACCATTCCTTACTTCGCCAATGCGCCACCAACCTTGGGAACTTAGATGTTATGCCCTTTGTGCCTGCAGTTTCACTGGTTCACTCACTCTTCGAGCCAGAACACAACAATACCAGAATGGCGGCAGATTATCTGATGAGTGTGTGGTACCTACCCAGACCGGTTTACAGAAAGACCTACCATCATATGGTAAACGTTTTTACGGATATTGTATAAATTAATTATTTATAATTTAATATTCGCAATTAGTGTATAAAATAAGGTACAATATTATTTCTTAATAGAGAGAGTTTTTGTTCGAGTAATAACGAAGCTTCTTGATAGTTTGTTTCATTGAATATTCATTACAACTCGATGATAGTTTCCAATTCTGAACGAATAAAAAGTAAAAATTAATTGAATATGGTAATATTTAATTGATACTTCATAGCTATCCATTATGACACACAGCTCATTTAAGAAGATATATTCAGAATATTTTTTATTAAAATACTGACCTAGGTATATAATAACTTCGAGGATATGGGTATAATCAATATTTGTTAATACTTTTTAAAAAGGTTCAACCAAACGACTCTCGTATGACGTACTTTTAGTAAGTAAGTGTAAGTTTGTTTTAAAGATTAATTTTAATATAATTATATACGAAAATACTAATGTATGTACCTAAGTATTTTCATTAATATTATTAGTCAAGAAATATTAAGTACCAAACAATAATTTTAATAATTTATCGCGAAACGGGAGAACTTCATTTTAATTACCATCGGTTTTCACGTTATTAAGAAAAGAGAAATATAATTCATAGAGAAAAACAAACACTGATCTAATGAGCATAGTCTTTCTCGATCGAAAAACTATATTATATTATGTTAAAAACCTTTTATTATGGATTTACAGTGATCGAGTGCAATTAAAACCTAGCAAATCCGTTTTTGACTTAATACATATTAGTAACATAATGAAGTTGAATATAGGTATAATATTAAAGATTCATAAACATTCCCAACAATTCCCACACAATTCATAAAAAAATGTTTATGGGACTCTCATTCGGGCTTACAGAAAAATGGTAACACAAACTTATACAATATAAAAAATATTTTCAATGTCATTTCATCTCAATATATTTTCATAATGTTTCCTCTCCATTACATAATACTAAAAGCATATGTCAGCCGTTTAATTCGCCTAATGGAGCCGTGAGCGGCGAAGACGTTCATTTATTGTTGCGGGGACGCTATTGTCGAACCGTTCGATATCATGACTACAATAGAAAAATATAGAAATTCGAGGACAATTCTGTTTGTGCGACAATAGCATGAGTTTTATTAAGGATAAATACGTATTGACGAAAATAATCTTGTTCAAATTAAATACATCAATATAATTGATCATATAAAATTACATTTGGCTTTGGAATTATTATATGGTTGTTATGACAGACGTAGCTTATTCGACATCAGATAAAGGGCATATATAATGTAATTATAATAAGTCCAATAAAATATAATGTAAATAGTTATGTGACGATTATGTATTAACTAGCTCAACATACACATGTCTCAATAGTCAATGATTTTGAATATTTATTTAGTTGACGGTTATTTTTTTTATATATATATAAATTATATTTAAATGTTAGCAATTTTTTTATTTAAACAGCGGCATAAAAATTATTACATGTAAAAGAGAAAAAGAATAAAATAATCGTGGCTTACGATCGGCAACCAAATTACAAATCCATACATACAAAACGAGTGAAATCAAGATTTTTTTGCATGGATTAAAATCGCGCGCTTTAAGAATATCACTGTCACGTTAACTCGACACGCGAGTGATGTTCGTAATCGGTAACAGGGATGCAGACGTTTTAGTATCGGTATTCATTATACCGATTGTTTATTCAGCTCCGCTGGTGTTTTGCTGAACCATGCTGGCATCTAAATAACTTGTTAATCTGCTATGCAAATATTTCGCAACGATTAGATTGTTTCATGCAAATTGCTGTGATGTAATGCATTTAGATTTTAAGGTTTATGTTTAATCAGCTTGATAATGTACTATGTATGGGATGCTGTGCTGTCTTGGTTGCTTATGTAATTTTAATATTTTTAATTTTTAATAAGAAACAAAATAGAAGTTACATTTATTTATGAATATTAATTTCTTATTTAAGTTTAATTATAACAAGTTACTTTTTATTTTTTTTATTTATTATCTAATCTACAAAGTAGTCTCATTATATTCCGATACGGAAAGGTCATTAATACGAAATATTTATTTATGGAAATGTAAGCCTGCAAATGGCGGTCAGACAGCTTAGACTGATGTCAGAGCCGATAAAAGTTGCGTTTCATCCAATCGATTACACTTTCAGACATTACGAAGTCTAGGAACAAATGGTCGTTTAGTTATTCTGGATCTTTAACATCATACATACATTGTAACGCTGAGAATATTCCGATCTGAACTTTAATTTGAGAAGATAAATATGAATATTATTTACGACATCACTTTAGAAATCTCTAAAATTATCAGAGTTTCGCTACTATTTTGTGCATGTATTATACTTATAAACCTTCCTCTTGAATAAATATATCTATTAAAAAAAATCGCATCAAGATCGGTTGTGTAATTTTAAAGATCTAATAAGCATAGACAGGGACAGATAGTGGTAAGCGGCTTTGTTTTACGTAGAACCGGCATGTATCTCAGTAGTCATGCGCGTAATAATTATATATGTATATATGTATTAAACTTCCATGAACAACGACAACGAACAACGAATATTCACTGAGACTCTTAACGAACACTTAAGCGCATCGTCATTAGTCATTTCTCGGCTGATAAATGATATGAGTTTTTACAAAAAAATAGTTTCGATCAAAGAAGTGCAAATTACTGCGCACGAAGCCCGATCTAGATGTAGCAGATAATATAATTTATTCTATATTTTTTTATAATTATAGTAACAATATATATCATCTTATTTTTGATGAGTAGGTACTTATATTTCTATAGTGTATTTTTTGTAATAATTTAAATTTATTTAAAATGCAGTGGAATCACCCATTTATCCACCAACGAAAGCACTCCAGTGGAGGGTTGACATCAGGCAGACGGCTGTTATAATCTATTAAATACATTTTCATGCGGTTTACAAACTGACCTAGTTCTAGAACATGGAAAAAGCAAGCGATGATGAATTTACTTTTATTTAAAAGTAATTATCTTATATTCTAGAAACCAAGGACTCAAACTCTTATATTCTCTTTACATGGAATAACTTAAATGCTCTCTCATATTTCCAGTAACTGTAACTACAAACATTAAGAGTATCGAACTCAAACGGCAGTAACACTCAAAATAGATTCCTTTACTCCTACTTCAAAAGTATTATTGTATCGTCACCGTTACGTATGATCACGTACATTTACAAAGTAAAGCATCTGCATCAGAAAGCAGTTTAATATTTTCACGGAAATTCACCTCCATATGTTTCGCGCCAACATAAATATATCCGAAGAAACAATTCTACACAAGTATACATGCGATCATGCCTCCTAACTAATGGATTTAGAGAATAAAATCGTTTGGCATATGTACATGGAGCGGGCGGTATCTGTGCGGTTCGCTGTTCATATATAAGAATAGGAGCCGTGATAACCTAAAAGGTGTCACAAAGAGGTCGCGTCGAGGGCGAGGTGCAAATGTGCATCTCACGAGATGAGCCGCTTGAATGTACCCCTGTTATGCAACGTGCGATCTCGTAGATGAGGTATTTGATTTATATATTTTATTACAATATTGGTTATGCTAAAATACATAAGTACAATTAGCAGTACTTCAGTTTTGGACTTTTGTCTACTGAAGTATTTTTTATAGTGAAATAAAATTCGTCAATACTGTGTCGTATCTTACTAACCACAAGCGACACACCTCTGTAATGCGTTTTTAAATCAAAGTCAAAGTCAAAAATCTTTATACTATGTGGAAGTGATTACACTTGCTTATTTGATAGTCATAAAATATCCTATCATATCCTGTCAAATATCCTGTCATATCTCTAAAACTATTATAAATTTTACATAGACAGAATTATTTGATTGTTTGAAATACTCGATTTTTTCGTGGAAATACTTAATTATTTACTAAGCCACTGTGGATTAGCTTGGTAAAAAGTGATCGTGTAATAGTCCCCTATCCTTTTTTGAAATGGAATTAGGTTCGGGTTTGTGTGTTTGATATAAACGTAATTTTAGTTTAAAATACGCCGTCTCCATATATTTGTATCTCAACGTGTCGACTCAGGGGCATGCTCCCGATGTTTTGTGCTGCGGATCGCTTCTGCATTTTCACGATTGTCGTCGCCGTGTTTCTACGCTGCGCTGCGCTGTTTAGTTGCTCTTGCTCTATTCTTGTTTTTTATTTAACTATAAAATAATATGATTTCATTTTTTGATACCATTAGGTACATAAACCTTATATGGGTTTTTCATATGAAATAAAAATAATTGATGAAGTTTATTTTTAAAAAAAAATTTTCTTCTCTAAGGTACATAAATTAACAAAAATATAATTCTGTAGGATGTGAAAAATGATCAACGGATATTGTTGATAAAAATATAATTAGATATTAATTATTAATAAAGCACTTCATAACGAGTGATAACTAAACACCGCGGTGACCATAAATCAGGGATGTCTGCGGACATTATTTATTACGCTTCCCGACAGCGACCCTATTAGGTGACAACTAACTTCTCATTTTTACTTCAGCACGAGAGCCTTTTTATTGTACGATACGACATCAACACACGACTTATAGAGCTCTACTGTCTTTTATGATTTTACTTATTCGTTCGTAGAATATACATATGTTATATTGTTTGTTTGTTAATACATATAAAAACATTATTGAATAAGACTCAACACAAGCGCTGACTTAGTATTAGCTGATTTTTAGGCAGAACGGAAATAAATTTTAATTAAATTACATATTTAATTTAATTGGCGGAAAAAAGTAAATAGTGATCTTCTTACCAGTTCTTCTTGGTAGAATCTAAATATTGAACTGGCAGCATTACATTCAATATAATATTGGAAAATAATTATTCGAAAGAGTATCTAAGAGTCTACTCGAATAAATTAGATATATTTTGATATGGATATAGGTTTTATTGGAATTTAAGCACTTTATTTTTTGAAATATGTACAACAACTGATGTTATGAAAATTTAAGCATCAATATATAATATTTTATTAAAATAAAATAAAAATGAACGTGCTCATTCAAGCGCGCTACCGGTGAAACAGGTGATACAGAAAAATAAACTAAAATGAAAAATATTATTATGGTTTTAAATTTATATATCTGTGAGTAAAGATTTTTCTGCTCTCTATATATTAACATCAATATGTTTTAATAAAACAATATCTCTTAGTTATTTGTTGGAACGTATTAACCGTTGTTAATAAAATTAAAGCCTAAACTTCGACAACAAATAACTTAACTATTAATTGAAAAATTAGGTTTTAGTTCTACACGAATTGCTTTCAATGTTTGTAGAAAATAGCTTTTAATAAAATCCATTTAGCCTTTTTATTAACGATGTTTAGTAATAAAAGCGGACGTCTAAGCGCCATGCGGACGATCATAACAATCGAATTGCTCGTGTGCAATTGGCTTTAACAATGTCGGACTATCAGCCGTCGCATCGGCACGTGAAAACGCTGTAGCTCTTCATTCCACTCACCTACTCGTAAGCGAGCCTTCATACAATACGTTCATTACGTGTGAGTCCACGCGCCGCTAATTTCCCGCGCGGCCCATAAATTACGTGCAGTTTGTCCCCTGCCCCCGCGCCCCCACCCCCGTCTGGACCAACGGGCCCGCCGTAAAATGTTAGTATAAAATTATGTGAATGTAGTCTTTTGTCTCCTGTACTAACAGAATTATTGGAATGAAGTTTTATGTTCCAGTTTTTCTGCATTTTTAAAATTAGTTTTTGTTTCACTGATGTGCATATAAATAGTTGTTTGAATCGTAGACTTATTTTGTTTTAATTATCCACGCATTAAATGGTACATTTGGTCAAGTATTTAGAATAATTAAAACTAAATGAGCTTTAAAAATAGGATTATAAATCAAATATTAGTTAATTTTATGTTGTATAAATATTAATCTGAAAAAAAAAATGCTGAATGCATTTTGAATATGATATCGCTTCAACTATTTAAGCCATGGTGACAATAATATTGTTTAATGGTAAAATAATCATTATTATTTAAATTACTGAATAAGAGGAATTATAATGAAGATTGATTACGATCACCCAAAGATCCAACTAAGAAGTAGAACAGTCCGGCGCTCGCATGTGGTCACCCGAGTCAGCCGCACTCGACAGAACGCGAGATATTTACTTAACTCTCCGACATTACTGTAACAATGTGTCTTCGGGACATTCCGTATCCCACTGAACTAAAGAACAGAGAATTAGTTTAGTACACTTATTAAGACTGAGCTACTACAATGGTTACATACAAATGGTTTAGTTATTATTTAAGTTTCCAGATTATAAATTTGTTATGAGTGTAATTATTATTAAAAAATATATCTATAAGTATTAAGAGGTGTAGTACTGTACATACATATGTTTGATTTGTTTAAGTTTGCTTACTACCATTGTAAAAATAAGACTGAGATATAAAAAGCCACTATTTATTTCTATAATAATGTTTGTTACTAAATGATATTGGCGTTGTTTATCGCTGTGTTTTGTAATTGATTTATGTTTAAAACAAATTAATGGATAAATGTTAATATAATCATCTTTAAATGTGAATATATCGTGTGGAAAAACAAAAATGAAGAAAGCACAAAATATATTTGAAAGCTAGGGCCTCACCTGTGCAACGGAGCGAGTAAGTGTTGAATTATTCGTACTCGACTGGAGCGTGTACATAAGGGCGCTGCCACTGGTCCAGTCTTATTCAAAATTATCGTTACAGATTTGCTTTTTTTCTTCAATTTGTATTAATCCCTACTTATAATTAACGTAATTTACTTCCCCGCCTTAAGCACAACAAGCAATATTCTGTCAAGTTTTCCTTCCACCTCAAAAAATATAAGAAACCTTCCGAAGCACGCGCGCATCCTAGGTATTTTGGATCCCCGTACCCTGGGTTAAGACGAGTCTGATTATTGATATAAAATATTGTTATATGTATTACATGTCCGAGTAGATAGAACACGAACCTTAAAGAGCTTGGCTTCGAATTTAGGCAAGCGCCATTTAGTTTTCACGTGCTTAATTTATGGTCATCTCTTGTTCGGCGGTTAAATTTATGTTTGCATGTAATAAAATATTTTACTTGAGAAGTATATTTAGTTTTGTATTTACCTAAGATTCTTGCAACAATTTGACCTCCTTAATCAATAGAACGTAATAATAATAATTATAACATAATAGGTGCTTAACTTCAAGTAATAACCTCACCTCAACCTAATTAATATGCAGTAACATTAATATCATTAACATTATTACATAAGATTTATATTGGAGCCCGCACACTCGTACTAAGAATCTTGCACGGGTTGCGTTAAAGTGTGCTCTGTGCCCTGCCTTGTCATGCCATTCGCCATATACATACATATTATATACCACAGCTTATGCTGAAACAGCACTGTGAAGCAAGCTTCAAATCATTTGTTTACCAAAAATGATATTTATCTATTTTAATCCCGAAGCTCGTGATTCCTCTCGGAATTTTGTTAATCAAGTAAGAAAACGTAGATTATTTTATTTTAAATATATTATTATTTCAGTGTAATGTTATGCCATATATTATGTTTATATCTGCTTTGTACACACCTACCTCTTCCTATCTCTGTTTCTTTCCTCTATCTTAAGGTTGCCTGGAAGAGATCGCTGCTTTAGCGATAAGGCCGCCTCTTGTGCATCTTTTTTGAACATGACTAAATTATGTGTCTACTGGTGTACAATAAAGAGTATTTTGATTTGATTTGAAAACTTACTGTTGAATCTCAGTATGCTTACAATAATAGTATGGTAGTTTTACATCACTTGAATTCTGTAACATGATGATTCAAAAGTGCTTTTATGAGTCTACTTGAATAAAGAATATTTTGATTTGACTGGTATAAACAAGATTGGTATAACATCAAGTTTCCGACATTCGATGTCAGTACATCTTACCTCGGCCAAGGTATTCGAAATGGAATTTTGGATTATATTAATACACAAGTCTTGTTGTGTGTACCTGTGTAATAATAATTACATGAAAAAAAAATGCTAAGTTATTTTATTTACTTAGTACCGGGAACAACTGTCTGAGCAACAGGAAACCTGTATAAATATTCCATAATATTTTTTTAATTTCCATTGGACGATACCCGACAGTTAGCACTATATTTAAGTGCATCATTAATCAAAATATATTTATAATATTATTATTTTATATATGTAAAACGAAATTACTTCTATCGATAAATAAAGTGTAAAATGGTAAATAAAGCAGGCAGGAACATTGTCTGCTTGAAATGAAAAAATCAAGGTACAGAATAGAGCTTCACGTTTGTAAGCGGTATTGCGGCGCCATGAAAGCGCTTTATGAATTGTTTTCTATTGTACCCGTTAAGTGTACAATAAATATCGTTGCACTCTCGGGAGCTGCCAGCGCGGCGGTCGCTACAGTCTGACGAGGGAAGCGATGATCATGCTAATTGATGATATACTAAGAAGTTTTAATATTTATTTGAATAAATTCTATAGATACTGTGTAGCACGAACTCTCTTATTATTATTAATATTAATAAAATAGGTAACAACTAATAATATTATTAGCTAGCTTTCGATTCCACCTACGTTGACTACATAGTGGTACTTGTCTGCAATTTTCTGTTAAAACTAACGCGTTCAAACTTTTGGGGTATCTCGACCCCATGTAGGCTAGACTTAGATCTCACAAAGGGAGGTTAAGGGTTATTCGCGCCGTTTGCTTTGCTTTGCCAATTGGTTATTATAGCACCAACTTCACGATACTTGCGATCCGAAGAGTGTCTACATACTGACTATTCTCTGAGTGCATAATTTATCAAAAACTTTAATGAGCTATCTATCTATTTGACAAACTAGTTATTGAGTCAAAATCAAAGCATTTTTTATTTAATATACTTTTGAATAGCAATTTGACGGGATTATATAAAACGTAAAAAAACGTAAAAGGAGCCGAGATGGCCCAGTGGTTAGAACGCGTGCATCTTAACCGATGATTTCGGGTTCAAACCCAGGCAGGCACCACTGAAATTTCATGTGCTTAATTTGTGTTTATAATTCATCTCGTGCTCGGCGGTGAAGGAAAACATCGTGAGGAAACCTGCATGTGTCTAATTTCAACGAAATTCAGCCACATGTGTATTCCGCCAACCCGCATTGGAGCAGCGTGGTGGAATATGCTCCAAACCTTCTCCTCAAAGGGAGAGGAGGCCTTTATCCCAGCAGTGGGACATTTACGGGCTGCTTATGTTATGTTATATAAAACGTAAAGCTACCATCGGTTCAGAACAAAACTGAAACTCAGTAGTAACAGTATGTATCTGTTAGATAGTTTGGCACTATACGACCGAAACCTATCCAACCTCTCACATCCATCTCTGTCCGAACATGCCTGACTGTATGAGCACAGCGGGAAACGAAGCTACACGAGGTAAGGTTCAAGTTGTATCTTTTGGTATTTAATAGCATTTGGTATACTCGATAGAACTGCTATTACACAATACGAGATCAACATTTAAATTTAAGTTGAAAAGTTTCTTCATGTTTGATATGTATAATATATCGATCTCGAAACCTTAACAGATACATAGAACTGTTAAACCGCCCTCTGGCCTGTTTGGAAGGCAAATTCAATACTCTTGGGATGTTATCGTATATATAAGGCAGCGAGTTGTATGCTCGGCAAGAATGTTATCAATTATGCAAAGGTGACCTGTTTTAACTAACTTCTGTTTCGACTACCGTTTATAAAGAGTCTTGATGGAACGTGAAATTAGAAACAACGCATAGTATTTCTCGTAGAGTGTGAGTAGATTTTTTAATATTGCTTAAATGTAAACTATTGTGAGGAAACTTACTGCTTCGAGAGCTGCTGTAATTATAATGTTATTTACAGTTTCGAGTCCGGGCCAGCAACATTTTATATGATACACTTGTACTAGTAATATTATTAGATGCTCGGCGAACATCAAACTAAAATCTGCATGTGTCGCATAAATTATGAATTATGTCACTTGTGTGCCCACAAATCTTCGTAGAAGAAACATTATAGAATAATCTCCGATTATTTTCGCAAGAGGAGAAAAAAGCTTTTGTTGAGCAGTAGGTAATTTAGATACAAAATAACTCGTACTTGTATTGTAAGTACTGTTTGTTTTGTCTCATTTGTAACATTCGATCATTATTTTGTACTAATTGCTTATCATAATTTGGTACTTTAATTATGCAATTAGCGCAACTGTATTTTACCAGTTTAGAAAATGTAATTGTACAATACTACGTATATGTTTTACGCTAAAGTTAATAACATAATAATTGGTAATTCTCCACAACGCAACGGTTAACGCTTTACTGGTATCGGCGAGTATTACGGATAATAATTTCTGGAACAATGGTTAATCTGATTTTGTGATAAAGTACATTTTATATAGAGCTGACGAACATATTAAAACTTTTTATTACAGCCGCTTAAAATCATTTCATCCAAATTTACCAGAAATATTGGACGTGACAAAAGTTAAATTTATACATAACTAAGTTTGAACGTTCGTTGGTACTTATTTAATATGATTTATTAGATAACAAACTCACACAACTACATCCACAAACTCATACTTATTTAAAACAAATAAACTACGAATATTTCATATTGGTTTGTGCTGTTATTTATTCCCGTTATTGTACTCTGTATAATATAAACAATCATTCAGAAAAAAAAACATTTTGTACGAAATCAGGTTAAGTTTCTAACAATGGTACAAATCAATTGTTTGTTTGATTATTGATAATTCAATCAATGTGTTTTTTATAAAACTGACTAACTTGTTGATCTAAATAAGTTAGTTAAAAAATAGAGAGGAGCCGTGGGACGCCCGCTTTTAACGAAGGTGCTATCGCTATATATTATGTTTTAAATGACAGACAATCACAACGAATAAAATCCTTATTAAAAATCCTGTCGGAATTAAAACAATAATAAAAAACAGTTTAAATAATGTAATATAAAACTATAGATCTAAAATACAGAGATCTACTAATGAGAGAGAGAAGAAGAGAGGAAAAGGGGAATAATATTTTTCCTTACGTGACGATTTCAGGCAGTTCACTCTATCATTATTATATCATTATTATAATTTCTTCCAAAAACGATAGACTACATGTTTGTTGATTCAAAAGTTATTGAGTTTTATTAAACACCTCTGACTCTTAGTCCTGAGCCAGGAATAGAGAGAGTGCACATTTGCTCATACACTTGTGCGCAGTTGGATAATCTCTCTTTTAAGAAAGTTTGGCATTGGCGAATTCGGTCAGGAGGACTTCAGCATGATTTTTCTCAGAGAAAATAAAAGTAGAATTTTCCTCGTAAGTTATATTTAAATAAAAATTAATCAATCTATTAAAAATGAACCGTAGAAACATCTAGTAAACAAGTAGAAGATTGCTTGTTAGATAATTAATTTTTCGCGTGCCTGAGAAGAGCACGCCATCTTGTTGACAGTGTTTAATGAATTCCAGATGTTTTATATCACACTAGTCTTCCGCTTCAATATTACGCGCTGGATAGAATAAAAAGGGTGGCAGATCTGAAAAATATGATTGATGATTATTGATAAAATTTATATTTATAGAAAACATATAAATAAATACAAATTATTTTTTATGGCATAGTTAGCCGTGCAAATGAGCCAACTACCGGTGGCTGTTAACAACTACCCATAGAGATTTGATTTCGTAAAAAAAAAAAATGAATGGACTACCAACCTTGGGAACTGAGATGTTAAGACTCGTGTCTGTAGTTACGAGTATACTACCCTAATAACCCTTCAAACCGGAAAACAATAATACAAATTATTGCTGCTTACAGCAGAATATATAATGAGTGGGTAGCGCCTACTCATGGGCTTGCATAAAGTAATAAATAAAAACATTCGTTACTAAATATATTGTTCTTTTTATAATAATGAGTCATGGCGACGAATTATAAAGCACACGCGCTACATGGGCATAGGGAGTAGGAGTGGCAGTGGAGTGGGGCCAAAACGGCATAAGAGAACGTCATGCTGTTTTCCGTCACGGCTTACGAGTCAGTTTTACCCCTAAGGCGCACAAATATATTTTTCACATCAAAAACTTTCGCTTTATGCGACCATAATTAATAGTATACACAAGGAATAAACCCAGGTTAAAATTTATATAACATAAAAAAATCTCAAAAAAATATGTCTGATACTTATCTTTAGCTAACTTAATAAAATATCCAACGTTTTTTTTTTTTAATTCAATAACTGAAATTAAACACAGAATAAGACTTACGTTTCGAACAATTATGTACGTAAAGGTTGATCCACATCAACTCGCATGTAGCGTACCTACCTAATGACAACGCATGGGTAGTACAAATACAAGAACTAGATAGTCTTTTATATAGCATTGGTTCGTGGATAGGCAAATGGGCCATCTAATGGTAAATGGTTACCACTATTGATACACTATCATCACCAACCTCGGGAGCTATGATATGTCCCTTGTACGTCAACCGTTTTAACCTGGTGGTACCTGCCCAATGATTAAATGTCACCATCAAGTTATAACTATTAAATTAACGTATGTGTCGTAATCGGTATGTAGAGGCAAAATTATATTATATACTCCTGACCAAATGCTTATACATTACAGTATACAAGACAGGTGTTCGCATACGAAGATGCCTTTACTTTTCCTCTCACTGAATCATCTTACAATGTTTGTCTTTGTTTGTACTGGAAACGACACGGAAACGACGTCTACTACTACCATTCTAACCAGTTGGCTGAATAACTTGAATTCGAATTCACAAAGTACCTATGACAGTTGAGACTGTCTTCTATACTGACGAGGTCAGACTTTTAAGTCTGACAAGCTGGACACGCTTCGTACAAGTATTGTGACATGACCCTAACACGTATCTCTTTCCATGTTTGAGTACGGTGTTTGCTTTTCATATAGCGAAAATTAATTTTATTATATTATGTTGATGCGTAGGTTAGACGGATGTTATATTTACTCGTTCGTTAATGTAGGTTGTTTACATATTCCATGTTTAATAGCTCTTATTTAATTTTATATTTTCGAAACGAAAAGGTGGCTGTGATCGAAATGATTAAATCATTACATATTTTTTTCAAGTAAAACAAAATAATTATATTATAATGAAAGTAAATGAAGGGAGTAGATGATGGTGTCGTCCTGATTGATATCAGCCACGGCAGTAAATCTAAAGAAAAACCTATCAACCAGAACAGTGGGATATACGCTGGTGAACTCTCTACTCTCTCACTCTCACAATCTGAAAGAATGGTAAATCCAAGGCGACCGGAGAGTGTTCAGGCTACAAAGAAATTTTCGACCGAAAATACTTATAACTTTTTATCGGTTTGACCGACAAATCCCAGGCTTTGGACCCAGTACCTCGAAATCATTAGACCAACAAGGCGAAAAGTACAATTAGACTGTCATTAAAAGTTTATTTTAACATTTGAACGCCTTTGACGAGCTCCTTGGTCGAGTAGTGTGTACACTGGTTTTCATGGGTACGCACTCCGAAGTCCCGGGTTCGATTCCCAGCCGAGTCGATGTAGAAAAAGTTCATTAGTTTTCTATGTTATCTTGGGTCTGGGTGTTTGTGGTACCGTCGTTACTTCTGATTTTCCATAACACAAGTTCTTTAGCTACTTACATTAGGATCAGAGTAATGATGTTGTTCAATATAAAAAAAAACATAAAAAACGTATTGTTTTAAAAATAAAAAAATTATCGAGCCCAATAATCCTCTTAAAAGAATATCTACTAATAGATTACTATTAATTAAGATCATTTCAATGACCTGAATATGATACCTCTGTGATACCGCTGTGAGGAGTTGAGTATGAGGGTCATCGTGTAATTGTATTATTATTAAAGTCACACTTCAAAATGATCAGACCCGTAAAAGTTGCTCCAATACCTTCCAAAACTAAAAGCGCATTTAGAAAATAATTCCTAGATCTAAAACTCTTTACTAATGGTTAAGAACATTTTTGTACAAGTCATCTTACAAAAAAAACTCACTTTAAACCTTTCTTATTTTTAATTCCAATTAATGTAATGCTTTTTAAATTAAATTATTTATTTCCATTTATAGAATTATTTCCATTCGATTGTTTTTTATGATATATATCAAAAGAAAAAATATATTTTAAGTAACTTTATTCTATACCAAATTTTACCAATGAGTACTGGTTTAAATTCCACAAAGAGACGAAGCGCCCAGTAATGTTGTGATCCCTGCACAATCCCGGAATTCCCGGGATTCAGAGATTCCGGGCAAGTTTTAGCCGCGTACTGCAGCAGCTAACGAATTGACGGTTAGCTGTAGGTGCATTTACGTCGTGCTGAGAATTCACGAGACGTAGAGCGGCAAATGAGCACTTTATCTTCGTTAATAAATCCTTGCTCCAAGCACGATGCTTAATACACAAACGAGTAATTTACCAGTCTCAAACAGACCACGGAGTTTATTATATTTTGAATCCCACACACTACTAGCAAATGAATAATCAGTTTGTTAATGGATAACATACTGGTTTAAGTAAAACAGTTATTATTTATTTCTTTAATGCACAATTGGTGTCTTTCTCAACGTGGATTTCGTATGTTAATTTAAAATTGTTAGAATAATATGTCATGGCAATTACGAAAAAATATCCCATACAAACATTTCTATATCCACAATACGTAAAACGCAGTAATCCATTGTGAAAACACTAGTTTGAAAACTTTCCATTGCACGCTAAAGTCATCTACCATATTGCTATACAATTAATTGATTGGGATCCACCGCTTTGATACTTACAATGATATCCTTCTTCATATCACGAGATTGAGTTTGAATTAGCTAAACATACTAGCTGAATTTGCGGCTTTACCCGCGCGAAATTTATAAAACACAAACTTCCAACACCCGTTTTAAGGATGGAGTTTCGTAAAATCCGTTTATTGGTATAAGTAGGTATTATATTTTCTTGATTAATCAGTGAGTGGCATTTCGCTTATATATATATATATTTATTACACACGAAATAATAAATATTGACAGCTTATATATTATATATAAACATTGTTAAGAAGCGCAGAGCTAAGATGGCCGAGTGGTTAGAACGCGTGCATCTTAACCGATGATTGAGAGCTCAAACCCAGCCAAGCATCACTGAATTTTTTTGTGAAGGAAAACTTTGTGAGGAAACCTGCATGTTTCTAATTTCAATGACTTTCTGCCACATTTGTATCCACCAATCCGCATTGGAGTAGCATGGTGAAATTAGTTCCATACCTTTAAGGAGAGGTTACATTAGCTCAGAAGTGGGATATTAACAGGCCTTTAAGGAGCGTTTGTTTTATGAGGGACATCACAATATATATACGATTGATAGATTTTGACAAGTATGAGCAAATATTATAATCTTCTCGTTTCTATTATATCTCGTAAATACTATGTTCAAAATATTTAAATGAATCAAATAAAATAACAATAAAACGTACGGGTTGTAACGTTATCCTCAAAAGTTTCGTGTCCGTCTTTTACTCCGGTCATAACGAAGCAGGCTATCAATCTTCAAACTCGAACAAACCTAAACGTCGCAACGGTAAAAGTCAATAGAAAAGGACATATTTCGCGACGGCCCGTATAAGCGGAGCCGACGTCCACCTGCGGCGGACAAAGATATTAGTTTTCAATATTTAATACAGGCGGTGGCCGGTGGACGTGACGCGGGGTAGAGATCGCCGGGATCCGGGATCCAGCTTAGGCAGCACTTTTAATACAAAGTACAATATTAATATTATACAATATGGTATTCTTGCTTGTACATGCGACTTCGAGATCGTCTGAGAAAATCTGTTTTCGTCATGTTGATGATGATATTCTAGAGGATCTCTAGAATAATATCCGTGGCGATGATAGCTAGCCAATTGTGTGTGGCATATTACTGCACAAAAGCGTCCATAAATATATATATTTTTATTAAATGTTGTTTAGGTATAGGTCCGGCATATGGTGACCACGTACTATCGGGTAGCCCACCCTGTGGTACGTGGTTATCATTGCGCATAAAACCTCTAAGAAGTATTAATTCATCATATCACCATCCTTGGGAGCTAAGGTGTTACGTCTTTTGTGCCTGTAGTTATACTGGTCCAATCGCTCTTCAAACCATAACACAAAAATACTTAGTATTGCTGTTTGAAATATTTCATGAGAAACAACGGAGTAGGAGCAGTTTTAAATTTTGGGCTGCTACTGAGCATTTCTTGCCAGAAAAAGCAAATATGATTTTTCGCCCGATGATACTTTGGAATCTGCTGTTGTGAGCTATATTTAGTATAGCTCACAACAGCAATACAACAACAACAGCAACTGCCGATAAGGCAGTTTAAAGAACGATATTAACATTACATTTTGTTAATATGGATAATAATATGTTTTGTTATTTATGAAGTATATAATTGTTATTTGAAAATATTAGTACAGGTGGTAATATAATTTTTTTTTTTTTTTTATGGTATAGGGGGCAAACGGGCAGGAGGCTCACCTGATGGAAAGTGATTACCACCGCCCATGGACATCTGCAACACCAGGGGGGTTACAGGTGCGTTGCCGGCCCTTAAGAAATAAGTACGCTCTTTACTTGAAGGAATATTAATGACTTTTATTTTTTTCTGATTAATCTTTAGTATTATTAGCCTTTTTCACCATGTACGTGGTTAAAAAACATTTGATAATTTTATATTTTTTAATAAAATGAGTTAATAATATTAATATTACAAATAATCAAGCTATCTATATAAGTGGCCTGTTTTTTCGGATTCTGAGCGTGTTTTGTTAATTAATATCAACAATTACTCGTTGTAATTTCAATGAGAGTTTTGGGCCCCTAAAACATTTTCCAATAAAAACACGAGAACAATTATGTGATATATTAGTAAACTACGGCCGGATAAATAGCTTGGCAAGATATCGTTTGTCTTATAAAAATCGTAAATAAAATCATACAGTACATAATACCTCAGCTTAACAATAGCAAAGTCGGGATATTTAGTATAAAGCGTTTAATAATAATCAAATTAATAAAATGAACATTAACTTACATACTCTGCTATTCTGTTGGTGAAGTATTTGTCACTTGAAGTAGTTCTAGAAGTAAACTAGGACTCAGTACGTGGTGCAGCCGCTGTCGGTCAAAACAGGAGACATTTCGCATTTAGCATTACTTGTCGTAGAACTACTGACTTTATTTGCTTGCAACTCGAATAGTCTCTGTCACAAACTGACGGTTGATATTGAGTGGAAAGAAGGCGTTGAATTTATGGAACAAGACTGTTTTTGGAGCGCGCGTTTTGTATGCATTGTATAATTTTACATGAATACGTTGGGATATGAGTATGTATGCGAGTATCTTATAACATTATACTTACCTATCTGTGTAAGGTTATATGTGAATACATATGTATATGTGAAGTTAATTATGCACAAGCACACACTTATGCGAGTTATATCCTCTTAATCTAAAGGCAATTATTCTTGTACAGTTTCATACAAAACCCTTGATTTTATTAAGAATATAAATACTTGTAATAAGGTAATATTGAATTAAATTGAATTGAAATACACTGACGTATAAATTCCTTTTTTAATTGATTGGTATCGTACAGAATATTCTGAAGATATCTGTATTGATAGACATTTTTATTTAAAATAAAAAAAAAAATAATAAAGAAGATCTAGCGACGTTTTCGACGTTTCATGAAACTAAGATAAATGTAAGCATACGATCGATGATTGTAATGTGAAGAACCGACTTATTATTTTATTATAAGATTTAAATTGAAGGGTGGCCAAGTTAAAATATAAATGCGAAATCAAAATATACTTGATTTCATAATACTTTGTTCAAAAAATATTATATACACAAACAACATCTAAAACTTGTATACAATATGAATTAATAAAAGAACTTACTTTAAATCGTATTTTTTTTTTAGTCGTTCGTCGCCTTAACTCTAGATACGGACTCTACGGTTGAGTTAGAGACCGTCACTCAGAGCCGAGTGTCGGCGAGCACTTAGTACAGTATTCCTTTTGTTTTGACTTCTGGTTTTGTCCGTTGATTCCACTTCGTATTTGCTTGTTACTTTTCCACTACAAACTTTTTAATAACTTGAAAATAGTTTTTTTAATGGCTTGTGGCTGTATTAATATTTTATTTACTGAACAATTATTAACTTTAAGTCTTTAAATATATACAAATATGAATAAAAAATAGTTACTGTATAAATCTTGACCGCATGAAATGGTGGGGTATGCTAGTAGCATTTTCCCGTTGCATCAAAATTCCTATTGGAATTGGTGACAGTGGACTTCTGTCAACAGTGGAGGCAATAAGGCGAGTTGTGTTATTTTTATGTGGCTGTTAAATTCATTATCAAACTATTAGTATAAAAAGGTATTTTTTTAAAATATCTTAGATTATTGTTTCTGAAAAATAGTAATTAACACATTATTATTTAATTTAATAGTTTCAGGACAGAGATACGCTACGATTATAGCACCTTGTAGATAGGGAACACCTGAGATGAACCGGCGAAAGAAACTCAGAGGATTTTTAAGTCAAATATAACAATAGTTACTTAACAATAAAATAATGTGATTAGTAAGTTTTCATCAAATTTAGTAAGTTTTCATCAATCCAGAAAAACAAACGAACAAAACACCTTTGCGTAATATAATTTTAGTATGACGATGAAAATTATTCAAAGTCCACATGTTCTCGAGGGGAAGAAGAGAGCGACTTGAGTGTCAATATTAACATAGCGTCCCAGCGCGAAGCCCCGACGTTACAGAGGGCGGTATATGTTAATAAGCCATGTAATAACACGAATACACCGAAAAAAATATATCGCGTACTCGCTCCGTTACACGCGAGCGCTGTCAGGTGAATATGGCGCGTTGTATTAGACAAACGAAGCGTTGAATTACATGCAGGAAGGTTTTTGTGTGAGCCCTTCTGGTTTACTGGTGGTCACTTATCACATATTTTACCGAAAAAAAATATAGTTGTGTTCCAGTTAGAAGGGTGAGTGAACCATGCACGAGGAACATAACGTCTTCGATTCCGAGGTTGATGCTGATGGACGATGTACAAGATTGTTAATATTTCTTACATTGGATTGGATGTAGAGATTTCTTTCTTACATCTATAGGCGGTGGTGACCACTTACCTTTACGCGATATGTAGAAATGTCGTGGATTTGTTACATCGTACAGTTGTAAAATATTATACCGTTTTTATTGAAATAATTGTAAACATCACTAGCTACTTACGTATATTAATGCATATACAACAAAATATAAACATATTTTAACGAAATATACCGTTTTAATAAATATACATGTAAGTAATTTTTATGTAACAACGAATTTACTAACAAACTCTGTAACTTATTTAAGGTGGTATAACCTAAGTGTAAGTGTGTGGTCTTAGTTTAGATCATCGTGTATCATGGCGCTTACAAATTGAAGATCTTAAAACTAGAATAAGAAACCTCTTGTCCATTTTTTAACTTTTAACACAAATTAATAATTTGCATAACTGTTTGGGTTGGAGGCTCAAAAGTTAAGTAATGTTTTTTTGGAAATCATACATAGTATAGTGACTGTGATATGGAAGACGGGCGACCTGGCATTTTACGCGGTTTATAGAGTGATCTGGCAGAAATTGTCTCGTAGGGGAAAGCGTTATGCCATTCCGACCCGATCCTATCTCTCCCACATTTTATCTTTTCTCTCTTTCCATTGTATACGGTTTTATATAAACGTCTTTTTGTTACTGTTTTAGTTCACACTAGTTTGAGGTCGCGTAAATGTTTTCAATCGTTGTTAATTTATTTTATTATTATGTTATTTGATATATAATATATGGCGAAAGCAGTTCGAAGTTTCATGCGCACACTAGAGTGTGAATGTCCGAATATCCATAACAACACGATTTTTAAGGCTTTTCCTGCCTCGCACATCCACTCTGTGGAACCAGCTTTCGCCAGCGGTTTTTTTCGAACCGATACGACTTAGGAAACTTCGAAAAAAGAGTGTACACATTTCTTAAACGCTAGTAACGCAACTAAAGCTCCCCAGAGTTGCAGATGTCCATGGGCGGTGGTAGTCACTTTCTTTTGCTCTGCCTAACTAAATTTTAATACTGGGCGGATTTTTTTAGAATAGGTACGCGGCACGTCGGACAGTTTAAAATAAGCCACAGTCAGAAGTGTTTATAAAAATTAGAAATTCAACAAGCTTTGTTGTATAATAATACAATCAAACCACAACAGTATTAGTTTTTGAGCTATTTTGTTATAAAATAACCCAGAATTATTCCTCCTACATTTTTCCCGGATAAAAAGTAACTTATGAGCTATTCCAGGCTATAATTTATCTCTGTGCCAAATTCAGATCCGTTCAGCCGTTCTGGCGTGATTGAGTAACAAATATCCACCCATCCAAACTTTCGCATTTATAATACTAGTGAGATTAAAACGCGTAACTTTACCAAGTTGAAATATCTTATGTTGTTCAAAACTTCGTAGCAGCTAGACCCGTATGATATATACCTGTAAATGTTTAGACTTGAGAGACGCTAAATAATGTCATTTGTCGGTGCCACGTCGAGTGGAGCTCGCGGCACTCAGCCACTTCGTCTTATTAACTGCACCGAGCCACCGCGCTGTTTCATCTCACGCGTCTTAAGATACCATCTTTGTTGCTCTGAATTTTAGTGTTATTTTTTCTACAGTATTACCGTAATATTCCAGTCCAGCTGAAACTGCGGCAGCGATTTATAAAGGTACAATATTATCTGCTAGCGACCATGTCTAAGATTTTTGTGGATTTGGCGCGCACCTTCGCTTTATTGCGCAAAAATAGTCAATATTGGTGTCGATTTATTGACACACACAATTACAGAAATGAGACAGCCCCAGTCCAACCTACTCTCGTTATTAAAGGCATGAAGAGTATTGTATGATTTTATTGACTAAATGTCGTAAGAGATATACTGAGATTATCGAAACTACTTGCTGGAAGTATAAGTACAAAGAAGGAAAAAACAACTATTTAAATATAAACATTATATTTTTGTTTAATCTATCAAAATATGTGTATTGTGAAATATACAAAATTATTGTAGACATATTGTGCCGCAACTGTGAGTATTCCTAATTTGTTAAAAACATCCCGACGGGCGCATCGTGTTCCAAGATTATAAACAGACTGGACACCATAAAAAATAATAGAATAATTTCGATTAAATATCAATTTATAGGGAATAAGGAATCCATTTCGACAAAAGTAAGTTAGGAACAATGAGAAAGCAGAATCAATGTGGTTGAATTATTTATTAATTGTAATATGTTTTATTCTATCACAAATATCGTCGGATGAACTCTTTGAAAGAAAAATAAAGTGAGATACTACTGCCCGTCTTTGTTCACATCACACGGAAACAATCGAATCGGTTTTATTAAATTCAACAGGAAGATGTAAAGTTTGAGACGAGCGGAATAGTAAAGTGATCGACTTTGAAATGTATTGGAAACTCTAAGATCATTTACAACAATTTAAACGTTCCAAGACGCTCTCCGAAGTCACATCTCACGTCTATATGCGGTTTTCAATGCCGTCAGGAGATGCAAGTCGGGTTACGGTCATTTATAAGGATAAGTCCCTCGCAGCGATGACGTGGACCGACGCGCGCCGTGAGACTACACAGAGCTATGTTGAATATCAATGAATTTAACTTGTCCGGCTACATGTTTAACTTGAGACATCTTTTGAATAACTTATTTTATGTTTTTCATATTTAATTGCGTTTTTTATTCGCTTAACATTATAATGAATTTAAGGTTTATTAGTTTTAATGTTGGTTAATTTATTTGAAAAAAAAAAGTTATCATTAATAATGAAATAAATTATATAAAATAAGTGTTTACTTATCAAATATATTTTATTAATTTTTATATTAGATTAAAGAAAGAAATAAGAAAGAAAGAAATGTTTATTACCGGAAAGGGTTAATGGCTCGTAATATTCGGTTGAAATCAAAGAGTTCTACTCCTTGAGCCATCTCGGCTCTTAGATACTGACACACCAAGAAATATAATGACCCTTATATTATCAATTTACTATCATTGTCTAATTACACTGAATCACTCAGCTCTCAAAGCGAAACATATAGAGTATTTATATTAAGTAGTAGATATAGGAAGGTACCGCACACGGATTAAAATAATTTCATTAAATAAGATTTATAATTTACGGATGAGCGCACAGAATACAGCTAAGTAATTTTGTTAAATATTTGATTCATCTATCCATACATTAAGCTTGAGCTATTTGAGGCTACGTCAAATAATGTAACATAAAGTTCTCCAAAGAGGGCGGAGCCTCACATCGCCGGGCGCTCTTCTAGGGAGGCAGTGGTAAAGTCACTTTGAAAGCAGTACGGAGGCGTTATCGCGCTCTAAGTAGTCGGTAATTATTTATATATTTTATAAACATATCAAACCGTAAACTGACAAAATAATATCGTGTCCCTCCTCCATAATGTGTAGATATTAATTAAAATGTCACCAGACTATAATATTTTTATTTAATAAATATCATGATAGAGACAACTAATAACCACAAAGTCAATTAAGGTTCTATGTCTCTTAAAAATGTATTACACTAGCTAAATCACCCTTTAAAATGAAACACTGGAATAAAATCATAACTATTTGAGGTCAAATAATTAATCATTGGGTGATACCTATTATCCCCGCACTTTAAGTAATTATTATTTTTGGAGCTGTGCGTTGTGGTTACAACCGCGTCAAATTTTGATTATGACTGTCTGTTCATAAACAATATAATATCCAATGGCGTCTAATTAACTAAATACATGTTTGTCAGATTCGATGTGCCAGTTCATGTGCTTCTAGTTATTTCTTAGGATCGTAAGATTGTATACAACGTGTGTTCCAATATGATTTGAGACCATCGTTCATTGAACTTTTAATGAACACTTCTTAAAAACCCGTTTTATGCAAACCCAATTTTGATTTTTTTGTGTTAATGTGTGTGAGATATAAGGATGTATGTGCGTGTGTGTGAGTGGATAATATATTTCAGACATAAACACTTTCACAAACAAAATATATTATTTCTGTGCTGCACATTACTAAAAAAAATTGATCTTTATTACTGCAATACCCAATTTACATAGACAATATATTATCTCGCGATATTTTCAAATTGCGTTGGATAAAAAATGTTATGTGCCATTTACTCCTGAAAATGAATTATTTGTGATAACAATTATCGCTAAGAACTTTATTACTAAGCATTTACTGGTCAATATTTCAATTTTAAATTTTTATTACTGATAGAGCCTTGGCAGAGGAGACTTTTCTCAACAACGGGGTATTAACAGGCTGTAACTTTTATAAAAACTTTATACGTCTGGGTCACATTTACGACTGATTATTTCAATTTGGTATCATCATGTAAAATCACATCCTGTGTGAACGTAGCTTTACGAATGCTGGCATTAAGGAAGCGCACCGACAGACTGCGAAATAGCATCCCATCTATTACGGAGTATAAGCACTCGCTCGAACCAATTTACTACTAATACTTTGCACTATGTTCGGATATTACAGGGTTTGATGTATGTACGGAGATCTTGGTTACATTTTGTTTGTAGTCTTAATAATTCAAACCATCTTGTTTGTTGTTTGTCGCACGCACACACGCTCGTATACGTATGCATTCGGGCAATATATACACACGCACGCACGCACCAATACATGTTCTATTAGGTTCATTAATTATTAATCGAATATTATTCATTTATGAAATTAGGCTCCATTCGGAATACAAGCGGGACAATAAAGCATTGTCCAAGAATCTCGTCTGTTCCATATTTAAAAATTGGCTCTCAGTGCACCAGGAGGAAAAAAATTTAGATATGATTGTGTAGATAATTATAAGAAACTAGCGACCCGCCCCGACTTCGCACGTCTCAGAATGTCTTACAACGTTCACAGCTTTGACGTTAGACAGTACAAACCACAATGGCTTTTTAAATCTGTAATACCTTAAAAATATTCATTTAAATTACATACTGTAAAGGACCATATTGATATATATTAAATGCACAATGTATTTAAGGTACTTAATTGGATAATAATTGCTGCCATTATATCTCGTAAAAAGTAAACGATAAAATATGTTGTCGTGGGTTATCCTAAAACGATAGACATATACAATAGCAAATTTTTTGAAGACCTAAAGGTATCCAATACTGTAATACTTTATTTTGATCTATCTCGCAGGGTTCAGCCAGTATTTGCAATGTTAGCGCAAAAAAATGTTTATTTATGACATCACTTTAGAAACGTCTAAAATTATCAGTGTTTCTCTACTATTTTGTGCATGTTTTATAAACATAATACATGCACAATATAGTATTATACATACAAACATTCCTCTTAAATCAATCTATCTATTTAAAAAAACCGCATCAAAATCCGTTGTGTAATTTTAAAGATCTAAGTATACATAGAGACAGACAGCGGTAAGCGACTTTGTTTTATACTGTGAAATGATAGATAGATTCTAAAATGCCATTATTTACTGACCATTTTAATTTATTTAGTTTATATCTTCAATAATGAAAATTATTATAAAAGCTGTTTATTACATTATGAATATAATTAAATAATAATATATATTAACTAACATAGAAAAAATCTATTGTAAAAATCGAGATTTATTGGAAAGTGGCAGGAACGAGTAGATCTCCAGCTAATTTAAACTTCGATGCAGAAATAATATATTCGAACGAACAATTAATATCCTTTAAGGATTTCATTTCTGTTATTGATTATTAAAAGTATAATTAAATTTTTCATTTGTATGAAAACTTGCGGCTTTGTCCATGTCTCTGGTATGTTGCTGGGTGCCTTTGTTTTTTTATCCCTGACACCGCATATGCAAAATTCACGACGATCGTCGAGTAGTTAAGACGTGAAAGCGTAATATAGAAACGAATAAAGCAACTCAATTTTCCCTTTATAATATTAGTTTGGATAATATTGATTTTGTTAATAGTTTGAAGTTTAATATTTTATACAGCAGCGGTAACTCACACCGAAGTGTTTATTAAGAAATATGACTATTAGACGTTCCTATAACACAGCGTAACACAACAGTATGTCAATGTCGGCAACACTTTCTTATAAACGTCAACATTTCTTGAAGCAGCTCTAAAAGTAGCCATGAAAGCTGAAAACACAACTCGTGAAAACTTTATTCTATGTAGAAATTAAGCTTTTAGAAAAATTTAGTAATTTTTAAAGCAAGGAATTTTTCTAGTGCTACTGCCACGCTGCTTATCTTCGGGTTGTAGCCGATTGGGTCGGCGTGCCTGGAGAAGTTAATTTGTAATCACCTTCATAGTTATTTAGTAAATAATTTGATAATCATCTCTATCTGATGCACTAAACAATTCATTAGATATCTGAATGGAAATGCTAGAACTATTGCAAGTGAAGCCGGCGATTAGTCACTTCAAGCAACACGACACAGCGTTTAATCCACTCGTAGTTAATAAGATCCGTCTGTGATGACAGTCAAAACATAGACAACGACTGATCAGAAGCGGCACGCACGAAATATAAAACTAATATTCTCATTTATTTTGCACCAGAAGTGGCGTGAGGTTAAATTTTCTCTTCAAAAAGAGATTGAGGTTCTCGTTAAATGCGTAATACTTTTTTTAAAGTGTTTTTTGTGTCACAGAATTCAGGCAGTTTTATAATACTATTGCATTAAAAACCCAATTGAGTTATTGCACTGTTTAGTGTATTTTCCGCTCTTTTTGAAATTGTTTTGTTTTTAATGATTTGTACGTATGATATGGAAAACGATGAAATGATGGATGAAAAAATTATTATTCACACTATTCTACTGATGGAGATCTGTGATGGCTAGTCTGGATGGATCAGATCAGAAAAAGTTTATAAGGTAGCTCGGTTTGGTCCACCAATCAAGGTAGTTGAGATCATTAAGATGTAATCAATCCGATTCTCGTGATTTATTCGCCAGCAGATACAACGAACTTACATTAATGGTTTAGACCAAGTCAATTATTTCATCCAAACTATATGAAAAAACAATGTCTAATTTTGAAGCATTTAAAAAAAAAATCGAGTCGTGTTGACGGACACCCGGTTGAAACGAAGTTACTTTCGCTTTACCTATAATATGTATATAACGTACATATATATAAATAACAGACAATAAATTAAATTAATAACTTTTGGGAATCATTAGATTACTATCACAAAATTGTAATAAAAATCTCGAGTGATTTAAAATAATAATAAAAAATAAGTTTAAATTATGTGCTGGCGAATTGCTTACACCATCTTTAAATTACGAGGACACAAGATTTGACACTTGACAGCTAGTCGGCTTGGTGAACCGTCGTACAGATGGTTGACAGGAATGTTGAACGCCGCCATTACTGTGGAGTTGTCAATTGCAAGGGCTATCACATCTGCGACGAAGCGCCTATTCCTCATAATTTTATATTGTGGTATTGTAATTTCGCAAGAAAAGAATAGACAAATGGCTTATCTTAATTGAGATCTGCCTTTAAATGTAATTAAGTTAAGGACAAAGAAAAAGAGAAAGAGAGGGTAAGATCACCTGGAGGGGGAATAACACTTTTTCTTTAAGTGACGTATTCTGCCAGTTCATTCTACTGCGAGCTACGTAACTACGCACTACTTGCCACTAATCATATGTACTTTTTTTAATAAGGCTTAAAATGTATTATTTTCGGTATGATTTTTTTTATAACCTGTATTTATCCTAAACGAATCATACGGTAGTTAATTGTGAAGAACAAAATAGTGTTGCTGAATTTTCGAATAAAGCTTCGAACAGTTCATATATAGAAAATGATTAATGAATGAAATTAACTCTCGTACGTGCGCCGTTACATCAATTTTAGTGACGCTTATTTCAATGCTATAAAGTTTAAAATCGCACACATATAACAGGAATATGGCCGTACATTTGTATGGCAAATGCAGCGTTTAATTCACCGTCGGCGCTGGCCGACTGCCACGGCGGTAGTTAATGATTGATTATGGCGAATCTATTTCATTTATATTTCTCTCGGGGCTTTGGCCAGTTGGTAAAGCAATAGCGGTGTATATTTCAACAGAGATTTGACAATGAATACACGTTTAGAAAATAAAGGTAAGAGAATGGTTCGAATTCAACAAACAGTATCATTTTCAAAGTAAATTAATTTATTACTCTCCCAATATTCTCAGTTGAAGCAAATATATTATCTAAATACCATTAATGTTATTAATGCATGTTCTCTATCTCTTTCTAATTAAATAGTTCTGTATTTTTTTTGCATGCCGCTTCACGTTGGCGCTGTGGAATAAACTCTACTCTACTCCTCAAAAGGAGGCTCAACAGTGAGCAATTTACAGGATGCGAAAATATCAAAAGTAAAAGATATTTTTTCGCATTAACAGTACAGTTAAAATACTAAAAAATACTTGGTGGTAGGGCTTGCTATTATTATGTTCCAGCTGGAAAAGTTAGTGGACTAGTGTAGCTGCGGGCCCTAGGGACAGAACATTATAGTTTCCACGGTTAGTGGCGTCTTGATAGTGAGTGGTATACTAAAAAAAATACAGAAATTGGTATAAATAAGATAATATAACAGCCGTGAAGAATGTCTGTGGAAATACAATAAAAATCTAAAAACAAAATAGTAGTAAGTAGTAGTTAATGTTTCTTATATCCAACGCCGACGAGCGGTGAAGACCGTTTAAAATAATAGCCATAACAGTTTCATTGTTTATTTTTCACTTTAATATTTGAAATTTTATAAGGAAGTGAAGCAGTTTTGGTATTCCGCTTGCAAAACTTGTGCACAAGGTGTATACAGATCGGTATTGATTTTGCACAGCTGACCGGCCCGTGATCTCCATAATTAATAGCCAGTTAGCGAAGGACAATTTATAAACAAGTGTAAATAAACTAGATTCAGTCTATAAGCAGATGCAGAAATCGCACCGGCTGGTAATGGCGGGTGATCTATCACAACCTTCCGAGGACGCTAAACATGCGGAACTATACGAGAAAGAATAAACAAAAATTTAAGTTTTAATTATTAATTTCTTAACCAATTTATAGCTAAATACATTTGCAAGCATTCGAGCTGGTACTGTAAACTGGTGTAGTTTTTAAGTAATAATAGCCGATTATAAGCCCACTGTTGGGCAAAGGTTGAGGTAAATGTTTGGCACACGTAGCATAATCTCATTCGCCTTGGTTTTCTCACGATGTTTTCTTTTACCGTTGAGCACGAGATGAATTATAAACACAATTAGGCAGATGAATTTAGTGGTGCTTGTCCCGGGTTTGAACTCATAATGATCGGTTTACATGTTTTCTTAAAATTATAACATTCTATAGCTAAGGAGTATATAATTCACCATGCACTCAAATCACACACACAGGAGCGTGGAGAGCGGCCGTGGAGAGAAGGTAAGACGTAGAAGAAACAGGCATGCCATGTAACGTTACGTCCCGTCAGGCGTGGTAAAAGACGTTTTGTAACAAAAAAATATTTAAGAATTATGTTTAAAAAAATAGTCACACACAGGATTTCTCTCAAAATCAGCGTTCAAATTATATGTACGAGTCACAAGCAATAAAATGATCATGCTTATATTATAAATATTATATATACCAATTATAAACGCTGAATATTAACCAGCACGTAATTGATAAATTGTATTTAAACGCGTATTTAGCGACTCGACATCACGAGCGCCTTAATAAATGCCCTGTCTTTGCTATGCTTTATAATTTCTCAGCTGGAAATAAGGTGTCTATATTGTGATGCCGGGAAAATGGATTTTACGGAAAAATTAAATCTCCTTTCAGTTTGCTGCAAGCGTTTCCCGACAAATAGATTGTTCACGGCGGAATCGAAAGCAAACAGGGAATCAAACGGTAATCTCCAGACCGTTATTGTTTTAAAATACCCTCTCGCTGAGAAATTTCAATTTATTGTATTAAAAATTGTAGTTTGTTTATATTCCACGGTATTGCTTTTTGGTTCTGTTGCTTCTATCTATATTTTATTTATATTAAGAATAAAATTGTATTTTGGTTTATAAGCCTTTATTAATATTAAATAATTGTAATGTGTATATTTTATTCCAATCGTTTCTGCAGCTGCAGTTGCTAAGTTGCCAGGATTTCACTCTCGGGTCTCTGTTTCCGCACATACTTGTCCAGTTTAACTAGACATAATATCCGTTGTTACGTTTGCTCGTCTCTGTTAGGAATTGCTATTTAATCTATTTTTTGTGCTGAGCTGATTAAAAGTAATTGGGCTTTGCTACTAAATAATTTTAGTAAGAGTTTGAAAGTTGGATGTGTGTACATTTTCGTGCTTCGGACAACACGTAAAAGCCATAGGTCATACTTCGTATCGGATGAAAGTGAAAGTGCGAGGAAAAAGAGTGCAACTGTGTTTGCACACACTTGTGCGCTATGATATGTCCTGCGTATTTGGTTGGTGTCCCTTCAGTTTGACTGCTGTGGACGAAATCAGCCAGGACGACAGCATTGCCTTTAAACTATCAAGGATTTTAAGGAAAGCCACGCAAATATCTTTCGCTTTTTATATGCCTTGACTTATCTTCCTTTTATCTAAAATACATAATAAAGTTATTAAAAACAATGTTATGGACCTTTTGAATATCTAGACATGACTATCAACAACAGAATTCCCGTTACAAAAATATCACCACTACAATGCTAATGTTTGCTTAGCTTGTCTATACTTTTAAAAACATTGAAGAATTATATTATTACTAATATACAAGAATATTAAACAATAATCGAATCAAATTTGAGTTAACGTCTGAAAAGAAACAGTTTTGAGTGACGTTCCGGTAATTTTGTATTTTAGTCCTTTGTCTCCCGACTGCTGGAGATGAGGTGATTCTAAATGTCTTGAATACTTAATGTTGGCAAGGATGCTGTGTTTAGGGCAAAATATTTACATTTTGGAAGAACCTTGGATCTGACGTGACGTCAAATTATCTAGAAATTTTCTTAAGGTGTAATTACGGATGATATTCTGAGGAATGTTTTTTTCGTTCACATTAAAACAGCGTTCTCTTATACAAATAATTTATTTCTTTATTTGATTATATTTTTGTATATCTTAAATATACTTTGTATACTTACCTGCGATACTACAATATATATAAATATTGTCAACGTAAACATTATATGTTTGTCTCGTTGGTCTAGTGGCTAGTTTGTAAGGCCTGGTCCTTGAGATTTTTAGGTGGGTCAATAAAAAGTCATTGAGTTTTTCTGTCAATAAATTCTCAGTAGCAGAATGTTGTCTTAGATTTTCGCGATTATTACACATTGAAATAAAACTAGTTTTTTAACGGATTTAATCGCGTATATTAATTATTTTATTTTAACATCCCGACGTTTCGAGCACTTTGCAGTGTTCGTGGTCACGGGCAGACTAAGGTGACATTTGTCTGTTCGAATTAAAAAGAAATATTATTTACAACTACCGCCAACGATTTCTTAATTGGTATCTTGAGTAGCGTTCCGGTTGCACGCAGAAGGCACTAACTGTATCTTTAGGTCTTGCAGTCTGTTGGATTTGGGATTTTAAATTTTTAATAAGTGGATCCCAAGTGTTAGAAAGTCTCCAACCATCTTCTCTATTGAAGTTCGGATGTTTTTGAATTTCAATAGCCTCACGTATCATTCTAGGAATGAATCTGTGTTCTCTAGCGAGGATCTGTGGTTTATCAAATCGAATAAAATGGTTGGGTTTATCCAGAGCATGTTCACAGACTGCAGACTTTGAAGAACGCCTATTTTTGACATCTCCTATATGTTCCTTGACCCTAGTACCGATGCTTCTCTTTGTTTGACCTATGTAAGATAAACCACACTCACTTACAAACTGCGGGAGTATATAAACTCGAATGTGAGTGTGGTTTATCTTACATAGGTCAAACAAAGAGAAGCATCGGTACTAGGGTCAAGGAACATATAGGAGATGTCAAAAATAGGCGTTCTTCAAAGTCTGCAGTCTGTGAACATGCTCTGGATAAACCCAACCATTTTATTCGATTTGATAAACCACAGATCCTCGCTAGAGAACACAGATTCATTCCTAGAATGATACGTGAGGCTATTGAAATTCAAAAACATCCGAACTTCAATAGAGAAGATGGTTGGAGACTTTCTAACACTTGGGATCCACTTATTAAAAATTTAAAATCCCAAATCCAACAGACTGCAAGACCTAAAGATACAGTTAGTGCCTTCTGCGTGCAACCGGAACGCTACTCAAGATACCAATTAAGAAATCGTTGGCGGTAGTTGTAAATAATATTTCTTTTTAATTCGAACAGACAAATGTCACCTTAGTCTGCCCGTGACCACGAACACTGCAAAGTGCTCGAAACGTCGGGATGTTAAAATAAAATAATTAATATACGCGATTAAATCCGTTAAAAAACTAGTTTTATTTCAATTCTCAGTAGCAGCCCATAGAAGCTCGTAGCATTTAGCTGTTTATAGTAGCCGTCAAATTTTAAATATTTTTTGCTTAGTATAAACCTGATGTTAAGTGATCTCCACCGCCTATAGACATTGGCGATGTTAGAAATATTAACCATTCCTTACATCGCCAATGCGCCACCAACCTTGGAAACTAAAATGGCTCACTCACACTTCAAAGTAGTATTGCTGTTTGGCGACGGAATACCTGACGAGTGGGTGTTATATACCCAGACAGGCTTGCACAAAGCCCTACAATGATATTTCATCGCAATTGACACCATCACTCACATTTTTTTGTATCTAAAAATTATTTATTTTCCCTTTAAAAACGAGTGCTAACTAAATTTAATAATCGTGCAATTTCCAGTTGATCTATTATTTGAAGCTAATTGAAACTATTGTAAAACCGGTTATCCAAGTAACGGAATGGCTGCGGGACTCGGGGAAACGGTACGTCGATTAGCGTACAAGGTTTTTCTAAACTGTTTTCAATTAAATAAGTTGCGAGTAGTTTTAAAATAGAACATAACTTTTTTATTTCGCTTTAAATAAAATCTATACGAACTGTTTATGGAATAATTTTGATTAGGTCTAGAAGTGATGACTTAAGTAAAAATATTTCAAAACAAAATATTTTATACGCTAAATGAACCTTTCCTTTTCAGTTTTCGGAGGGTCAAAACTCCTCTGGTATTACTAATATACAACAGAGCGTTATTTTTAATCGAGATAAAACCGAAAAGGCTTATCACGCAAATATTAGCTCAGGCGCTGCATAAGTTGCTTTATACCGTATAATAAAACGACGAATTTGAATTCGTATCAAGGCACCAATTACTTTGGCTTTGAACGAAAAAACTTCGGAGCGAAACAAACAACTTATTTTTGGGCAACACAAAGAGTTCATGAATTTATAATGCGCTGGGAAATTAACTTTTTCCTCTCACTTGACGATATTTATTGACTGTGTCTACCCACGTGGCTGTGTCTGCTGTATCACTACAATGTAGTTCCTCAGAACTGCTGTGCCCAGTCGACAATACAAGCGGAACTCAACTCCTGGTAGTGGGTTGACAGCTGGATAAGTACAGAGTTTATTAAGAATCGTTGCTCCACTGTAGAATCCAGCCCAATTTCTCGGTAGAATCTACTTTCCGAACCGGTGGTAGGTTTATATTTAATTCAACACTGTAATATGATGATTTAAAGGTCCTTTTGTGAGCCTATTTGAATAAAGAATATTTTGATTTATTTTTAATTTGAAACTGTGACTACAGTAGTAGTATGTATGTATGGTTAAAATTTCCTCTAACCCGAAACCGCCACGAATCCGCATGATGTATTTTAAACACAAATTATGTAGATAGGTACAGTTCGGATTTGAAACGGTAACATTTAATTAAGATATTATCTAATTGGTCATAAAAATGTGTGCGTATGTAGTACTGCTGCGTCATGGTTAAGTTTCTATTCTATATATTATAATTATATCTACTTAACAAGAGAGGTCATTGACCGAGGGCCGGATATTGCTACGATATATTAAACGAGTAGCAATATAATGACAAAGGTCTGTATATATTAAAACTGTGTTGTGGTCGATGGGAAATATATTGAAGGATTCTCGACGGTTTTACTGTTGAAACTTTTGTAAGTAGATGTATTCTGTGAATGGCATTAAGATTTTCACACAAACATAGAAATAGGGGCTCCCCATACTTAGAACTCTAAAATTTTTTTTCTTCAAATCCATATGCGTGGGTTATCTATTGATAGGTCTTCAGAAATGATATTGAAGTTTTTAAATATATTTTTTTCTACTCTGAATAGTTTGGCGCGCAAGACACTTGAGAGAGGGGTAAAATGTGTACACACCCCTGTAACTTCTAAAGTTTAGAATCTTAAATAAGAGAATGATAAAACTTAAAAATATATATGATTACAAAAAAACAGCAATTTACCTTTCATTCAATCAACTCAAATATAAAAAAAAAAAACATTTGATTTCATAAACATAAACCTCATAATAACACACACCATAAAATGCATAAACCGTGAACCATTATTTTTAAAAATAATGTCACGCAACCCTTCGTGGCGAGTCCTACGCGCACTTGGCCAGTTTTTTGTTTAAATTATAATTACTAAAATGACACATTTTGCTAAAAGTAGTCATAAAAATGTTTTACAATAGACTTTAAGATATAAACGTCCAAGTATTGTAGACTGCCTGCCTGCGGATATCCTGCAACTGCGGTTTCCGCAATACAAGACAATGCTCTCAATGCGTAATCGGCCGTCACTTGTCGTACAACTGTCGGCAAGTGGAACGGCCTAGCGGCTCCAAGTGGAACGAAGTTAGTCGACGTTCGATCCACTTTTAATGTTTGGTTTCATTTGAATCTATTAATACAAAGCTAATATAATTAGAGAGAGAGAGCAAACAGATATTATATTTATTTATAGCGTTATTGATTGAAATCTCATTTTTTAGATATTTAATAAATAACTGTATTCTTAGTGACGTTTTATCGGATTGAATGCAACATAGTACAGTAATTAATATTTTATAATCGGGATCCCAATACCTTTAACTATCGGTACACTACTCTGTTCTTTGTACTTAGTCATATATTTTTGATATAGATTAAGCGTACAATAAAGTTAGTTAACTTATTACATATTTTAGGCGGAAATAAATATAAAAGAGCTTCGTATAACAGCTATAGCATAAGGAATAGTCTTATCGTAAATTCGTAACGTGCATAAACAGTTTATATTTCGAAATTATTCGATTTAATTACGCAAACAATATAAGTGATTGTTTCATTGTTTGTGCTGTATGCGTTCCTAAACCTTTCATCCGATTCAGTTGACAATTTGTACATTTGTTGTTGACACTTGCGTGGCGGTTTCTGGCATAGACGAATAGTAAAGCATGTCGGATATTAGCCACAAAATAATGATATGTGTTTGCTCGATTTTTATTTCGTAATCACGCCATGTTTTTCAATTTACATATTTTATTAGTCTAAGGATTACGATTTAAGATTATGCGAATTAATTAATTTGTTTTGTTTTTTTTATTAATTCTATTTATGGCTTTTATTTCTGGCACAGATTATTTTGCCAATGATTATTTGTTTTTTTTTTAATTTAAGAATAAGTGAAAGTGACAGTTCGCCAAGTTTCATAGCATTATTATATGGGACATAAAATATTTTTTTTATTTTAAGTATAGTTGATATTTATTCTCAATTTTAAGCTAACTAGAATGTATTTACATGTTGTTAGTGTTTGGTACATGTACGTACACAAGCGGTTTTCACGCGACACGACAATGCTTTCAGCTCGTAATCTCGAAGCAAGGCCGCAATTTGTCGACGATTTGCTGCACTATTGTCGACAAGTGGAACGTAAAGGCGGTTACAAGTGGAACGTTTCTTTTTAACTTCGTGTTTATTCAGTTGATGTTGTTAATTTTACTGTACGTAATAAGAGCGATATATTTCTATAGTTATTTGACGTCATGTCTATGAATAAAGCGGCTCGTTGGTAGCACTCTAGCGGAGCATCGCGTCTATTGCAGAGACTTGGCCATTTCGATTGAGAAGAAATCGGAATATTACTAGTTCGATGAATATTATTTAATTAAGTATTAGAAGATGATTTAATATATTTGTTGATAACAGTTACTGGAAGATTATAATACTTTGTTTTCTTAAAATATTAGCTCGTAATCTATAATTGGCTACGCGTCTAATTGTAGAAGGCCGTCCAAGGAGTCTTTATATTTATAACATTTTTTGGAATTATTTATAATTATTGAGCAGCCTTCGAACCGCAAGATAATATTGATTTTATAGAATCTGGTTTTACAGAATTTGGCTTTTTATGTATTCATAATATGTCTAAAATGTTTTCAATCATTTAATTAATATTTGGTATTAATTCATATGAAATAGAAGCAGGTAAGTTTTACTAATGATATAGCATAATAACTTATGTCCCTGTGTCGACTGCGGGGATGAATGGGGGTTGGAAGTGAGTCATGAATACAAAATAAGGTAAGGCTGCGTAATTAAATTTCATAAGTATATCATCAAAAGGAAAAAAATGGGAATTGTTTGGTGTAATGATAGCGCATTCCCCCCACATAGAAGGTACGTGGGGTCCCGATGACATTCGCATTTGTCAAAGAGATTTTTTTTATTCATCCTGTTATAGTTTAATCACTGCTCCCTTCGTGACTCCCTTTCGTACGGAATATTATACGGAGATACAGTTGTACCGGTACTGTGGCATTGTGCGGGACAATCTGGAGACTACCTATTCATTAATTATTCTACCACTTATCTAGACTAACATTATAAATGCGAAAGTCACTCTATCTGTCTGTCTTTTGCTCTTTCACGGTTAAACCACTGAAACGAGTGTGATGAAATTTAGTATGGGGCAAGTTTGAACTCCAAAGAAGGACATAGAGAACTCCAAGGAAGGTCAAAAGCTTTTTTTATGGCTAATACGTGACGACCAAGAAAAAACGCCAGCGAAGCCACAGGTGACAACTAGAACGGTATATTGTAGTGTTTCGACTTGAAGAATGAGTGAGCTAAATATATGTTGAATACTTCTAGTATGTTTCCGGACAAATGTGTCCTGCATATTGCTCCGGTATGTAAAGAACCGCCATGCCCAGTTTAATTAAAATATATTCAGAGGTTTTCGGAGATTTGTTCACCGTGCGCCCCCAACAGGCAATGTTTTATTAATTATAAGACTTTTCAAAAAAACATTTGTATTACAACATCACGTGCTATTAAGTATACAAAATAAAGGTTTGGTATATGGCTGTCTAGCCAGTTAGCCAATGGGTTTAGTGGTTTACTTATAATGTTGCAGATGTCGAGATTCGAGAAATTATTAGTAGCCATCTGAAGTTTGAAGTTGATAGTGTCCGCACTTTCGTGCTTCAATGAACACGTAAAGCCATTACCTCTCCGGTGTGTCGGATTATAAGGGATATGAGAGTTACTAAAAACAAGATTTGTATAAAATAAGTAATGTTTGACCTTTAAAGTTGTCATTTGACAGTGGCCGTTAAACTTAACTTTAAAACTAAAGTTTGGAAGAATCGAAGTAGTTATTATATTAATGGTAAAGTTAAATAAATGAGATAGATTACATTAATATTTTGCGTTTACAGTTTCGCTAATGTAAATAGTGAACTTGCTAAGAGTGAACTATATTGGGTTCACTTAGCGAGTTTCATTACAAGCAAAGTTCTAAACAGTCGTGAGGACAATAATCATTAATTCTCACAAAATCCTTAAGCGACGATTAATGCGGCAAATTTGTATAAATTATGGCGGCGACACACGTAGCGGTCACGTCGCAATTTGCGCCCTTCTAAATCAGCCCGGAAGGGCTTAGCTTAGTAAATGGTGCCCTTCTAACAATATTTAACACTCTCGCCTAATTATACCGAGTCTTTATCGCACTAACGATATAAATATTTGACATGAAATATATAATTTTTATAGATTATTCTTTTGGACGTTCGTATTAAAAGTATGTACATGATACCGGAGTAAAAATACTCCCCGATTTAAAAATATTTAAGATAATTTAGATAACTAAATTAAATAACTAGATGAGATTGACGATTTATTACAAATATGTAAAATACTAACTCATGGTTTCCTTGTTTGCGCTTCTCGGAAAAGTATACTTTCGAAGTTTACTTTTATAGAATAAAGAATAAACAGGTTGATTGACATTTAAAAAAAAATAGTATGCGTGATTCGAAAGCGAAGATTGTGGGTTCATGCCCGCAAGCACCTCTTGTTTTTAATTTGTTTTTATAATTAATCTCACTCAAGAATAATTACGAAGTAATCGTAACAAATTATTGTATCCGATCATTTACTTTTAAAATGCTTACTTTATTTAATGTCCTACGATCCTTAAAAACTAAACAGTTTTAATCCTATTTATAACAACGTCCTTAAGAGCCATTCCATTAAAGCCACCAAAAAATAGTTTTCCAACGAAATCATAACAAAATCCTTTGCAAATAAAAATCTGAGCTAAAAACTAGAATTTAAAATCGGATAATAGGGGACCGAGACCGCAATGATCCAAAAGCTACACTAATTTCTAGTGGCGCGTGCTAATCGCGGAGGTAAACATTAAACGGAGCACTGAAAATGTTAAATGCTAAAAAAACTCGTTCCAGCGAGGCGGGCTGGCCGCTGCAATTAGCATATATATTGTCCTGAGCGACGCACACGCCTCTTTTGCTTTCATCCTGGAGTTCTTGTTACACCGATCATTATTTTCGAAGTCAAACTTCTTTGCGCGAAATAAGACGAAATTCCTCGTTCCGTTTGCAAAGTATATTTTATATGTTTAAACGTAACATTTCAATTTCTCACCCGTAACGTGTTTTAAGTTTATTTTTTTTATTGAATTGATCTTGCATTTTTGAAATAGTGCTTCAAGTATAATTATCGCCCGAACTAAAGCAGCGTGGTTGTACAAAATTAGATTCAATGAAAGGTAAGAAAATTGAAAATACCTATTTATTTAAAAAAAATAGGTTTCAGGCGTTACTCTTTTTATTAGTATGTATGTATGTATGAGTACGAGCAAGATATTTTTATGGCGCGAATAGTAATCGCATTATAACTTTTGTCATAATATTTTCATTTAAAATATACTACATTTTGTAAAATCGGAGCGACTAGATGACAGGTATATTATAATGATTTCATATTCAAGAGACACGAAAAAATGTGTGATCTCATCAAGATATTTTACGCAAAATATTTAAAAATGAAATTATATAGTCACAGACATATATGCAGATCTTCCTTCACCTTCGAATGTGAGATGAACTGTGTGCCCATGAAAAAGTGCCCTTGGTTCTAATTTGTATTGACAATACTGAAGCTCCTAAATGGTTCCCAAATAAAAGAAAAAGAAAATCGAAAGACAGCCAGAGGAGAAAAAGGCACTAAACCATTTCGCCTTTGCCTATTTATATGGATAAAAGATATATTGAGGTGCGACGGTGTGACGGGCGGCGAGACTGCAGTGTGACCGTAGAGAGACCTACGTTGTACCGAAAGCTCGTTCCCGGACCGGTACTTGTTTGCGCCATTCTCTTTTATAGCCAACGTCAAACAAGCGCCTCATATAATTCAGTATTGAGCAATTGAATGAGAGAACTTTTAATTGTCCGACATTTCTAATGAAAATTGAGATAAATGTTTTGACACTGTTAATAATATTAACTTACATTTTATCCTTGGAACGTATTTTTCAGCTTTTTTAATTTGTTTTATGTCAATGGACTAAATATAATACATATAATAATAGTAAATTGTATCAGCTATAGTAAACATTGACGCTGTAAGAAATATTAAAACCATCCCTTACATCGCCAATGCGCCACCAACCTTGGGGTCTTAGATGTTACGTACCTTGTGCCTGTCACACTGACTGATTCACCCTTCAAACCAGAACCCAACAATACTGAGTATTGCCGTTTCGCGGTAGAATATAATATGATGAGTGGGTGTTACCTATCTAAGCGGCTTATATATATACCTAGAATGAAATACAAACTCTCTTTGGGTCTTTCTGATCAGTTAAATTTAAATAGAAATCAAGGAAATGAACAAAAAGTATTTATACATTATAAGACAATTCAATTAACGTTTCTCTCAACATAGGATTTGAATGTATCTGACGTCGTATTTATTACACATTTTACATTGTTCGTTTATATTTTTATAATTTTTTATTATATAAAAAAAAAAAAACAGTTATAAAAGCGTATAATGAAAATGTATAGATACATAATATCAGTTACCTAAGAAAGTTATAAAAATGTACTATAAAGTCGAATACTGCGTGAACTAGCGTACCGTTTCGGACAATTTATAACAATATTCCCCGGTAATGGTCTAAGTAAGTCAGTTAACAGGAAATTCGCAGGGCCATTTAACGTAAAAACGATGTGCCACTATGTGGACTGCTCGAAACTCTCACGGGTGTGAATTTATAATATATTAAAATAATTTCTAGTTAAAAAGCCAATAAAAAAACACAGACATAGAATTTTGCTAACTAGTTTACTATTAGTGCAGTAGAGAGTCAGCGCTTTGTACTCCCATGGCGGCCCAAAAAATATTACACATAAAACTAGTTTAAAGAAAAAAAAAAATACTAACATAAATCGCTTACACTTAAATGATCCCAGGACAATTTGCGTATTAAAGAGTTAAAACGGTGAAGCCCTGAAGCAAATATATGCAAACAGTTTTCAACTACGAACGAACAATCCAATGATTGACAAGTAAAACACGGCTATTATGCGAAGTTGATCGGGTCCCTGTTTAATCAGAATTTGTAGTAGTTTGTGTCCATACTTTAGTTTTACATATTTATACTTGTGTCATTTATTAAATAAAACATGCACTCTCTGAAATGCTAATTGAAATTAGATTATTTAATTTGACTTTAATCTGTATTGTCATTGGCTGATGGCTTATGCTTTCGGTATTTAGTCATACTATTTAATCAGACTTCTCTAATTATTTTAGAAACGATTTATATATTACAAGCGATACCTGTCAAGATTAATCCTAAAATCTTTATTTAGTACCACTATCTACCACTCTTTGAGATCGAACCTTCAAAAAAAGAGCTTGCATCTGCAAGCACCCCGGTGTTGTAGATGTCCATGGGCAGTGGTAGTCACTTTCCATCAGGTGAGCCTCCAGTTTGTTTGCCACCTGTACCTAAAAAAGAAAGAAAATACAGCATCAGCAGTTTATCTTAATCAGTATACACACACTGTTTCATACAAGCTTTTCATCTGCTAAAATGAGAGTTCCTTAAAGCAGACTTTCAAATTATGTATATTATATATTTTATAAATTATTATTAAGAGCGTTTCAAATTATGATCACGAACAAGAACAATAGTCACCGTACCGTACCGTACGGGTTATTACTAAAATACACACGAAATTCGACCCCTTACGTCAAATATGCCGGAACTCGCTAGCTATTCTATCGCTGAACATCATTGCCTTTTATCACTATTAATATAGGGTACAACTTAAGCTTCTAAGCTGAGTTTTTCAACTGCACAGTTATTTTAAAGTTGAAAAACCGTCAATGAAAATGCCTAAGGTACGTATAAAACGTATGGCATATATTAAATTAATGACAACAAATATGGGGAGATAAAATGTATAATCAGGGTTCGTTCCTAGGAAAGCGTAATGATTGAATTAATTAATAGCTGTACTGATTCATTATCAGGTGATATTTGACTGCCCTCTTATTATGATAATGGAGTCCCCCTGACAGGACTCCTTAGGCAACGACGAACGTCTGTGCGGTATATATCATAATCATATAATTTCCGATAGAATTGCGTTGCCTTTTCTCTCTCTATCTGATGGAAATTCGACACGACCGAAAATAATTTAGGCGCCGGACATTACGTGCACCCTGAACCACGGGAGCGTAAATATTTCCAAGAATCCTCTCTGCTACTGAAAAATTATCGAGGTTAGGTTAACAAGCTAGTAAGGCCTGTGTAATTTTAACAATTTATTACATAGCCAATGCTCCACCAACCTTGGAGACTGAGATGTTACCTAGCTTGTGCCTGTCCTTTCACTCACTCCTCAAACCAAAACACAACAATATTCAGTATTGTTGTTTGAGCAGGTGGTACCTAGCACGAAGCCCCACCAAGTAAAATCACAAGTAACATCTTTAGAGTTGAATGGTATTTGCATATTTTTCGTTTTTATCTGTTATTTCGTTGAGTTATCACAGCATGTTTCATTCGGTATTACCGATATCGTAAAAACATTTATTCAACTTGCAATGAATGCATGAGCTACGCATGTTTAATTTTATCCACGGTATTATCTTTTCACGCTTTCATCTGTAGTTCCGTTTGGGTTAATGGTAACATTTTTACATTGTAATTGAATTAATGTTTATGAATATAATTTAATTTTATTCGAATATGTGAAAACTCTATAAACAAGCTCCTATTTAATTGATTTGAACAGGTATATGTAGGATCGTGTCGATAACCACGGCGGTTCTCGACACGGATCGGAGGGGCTGCAGGACCGTGTAGGAATAGTGCATCCGCCGCCCTAATTGTGTAGTGTTTCACTAATGAGTCGACAGAGCTCAGGGGGTGAAGATGATCTTGGCCCTCCTCACTCCTGGCTGGTGCATACGGCAGCGCGAGACCATCCTGGCTTTCATCCTCAATTAATTATGTTTTAACCGAACTTACCCGATGCAATGATTTTTATTTTAGCCATTTAATTAAATGGCTAGGCTTTTAGTTAAAAAGCTAATAGGCAACGTATGCACTACAAGTCCTGTATAATCGTATTTTATAATATTCACGACCAGAGCCGCAAGTGATCAATAGTGATAAATATAAAATCATGTATTTAACTCGTGTGTTTAATTGTTTGGTTTAAACAGAATGACGTATTGTAGTTTTCATGTCTACACAAAAGGTTTTAAGTTTATAAATGAGAGCTATTGAAAGTTTAAATTTGCCTCGTGGGACCCATTCGGCTCGCAGTTTAATTTCTTTGTTAAAACAGCTATAAAACGAACTATATATATTTTATAATGTAATTAAAACTTTTTAAATTGAAATGTCGGATTAAGTAATCTTTTAATTTTTACTTGTATACATTAAACATAAAAAATATATTTGTTTATTTAAATAACTCTTCTGTACTTATAAAATCAGATGCAATTTTTAAAATTCATATATAAAACCCAAAAGCTTTTTTTATAAATCGTAATTCATTTACAAATAAAACTATAAATTATAGATTAATCCGTAGGTGCTTGTTTTATAATATGCAAACATTTACGAAATGACTTTACAAAACTGTTTTCAAACGTGTAAAGGTTGTTAATATAACTGAAATCGCAAAGTGGCTCGTAACATAAGCGTTGTTTTATGATGATCCTCTTTAGTGAATACGGCTTATTTTAGTGCCGTACCAAAAGATTATGCGGTGTAAAATAGCATTTGGTTTGTTTTACTCGAAATTTTCGTGTTTTCATATTTGAAAGCAACTATAACATAAAATAACATTGGCAACCTGTAAATTTCCCACTGCTGGGCTAAGACTTCCTCTCCCTTTGAGGAGAAGGTTTGGAGCATATTCTGCTCCGACGCGGGATGGTGGAGTACACATGTGGCAGAATTTCGTTGAAATTAGACACATGCAGGTTTCCTCACGATGTTTTCCTTTACCGCCGAGCAGGAGATGAATTATAAATACAAATTACGCACATGATAATTCAGTGCTGCAAGCCTAGGCTTGAACCTAATATCATCGGTTAAGATGCACGCGTTCTAACCACTGGGCCATCTCGGCAAACGACATGACGCTGTCTTATGTCGCCAATTCTCGAGAACCATCGAAAGTGTAAAACTTTACAAAGATTTTATTTTTCAGTAAAACTAAGTTAAATTCAAATATGTTTAGTTTAAATTATATTCGATTAGTGTCTTTGATTGACAAGAAAACGACTGTGGTTGTGCAAATTTTATTTCATTTACTGAAAGTTTCGCAGTCGTTTGTTGATCGCGTGTCTTCAAGGATTGTTCAAGTACGTACAGTCGTACATATATAATTCTGAACATCTACTATCAATGCTAGGAATTACTAATATTCATATTTTCCTCCCTAGTTGAGCTTGAGGTTAACGGTTTCAACGACAGTCTAAGACATTTTTAAATCATCGTCTATTTTTAAGAGTGAAAATATTTTACTACCGCCTGCTGGAAAGGTAAATTATGTGAAAAATCGATAAGAATAGAGTTTTTTTTTCCAATGATGTGTATTTATTCTATACGATTAAATTTGAACAGCAAGCGTGTTAATCAATAAAAATATATTGTTTAGCTTATTTATTAAATAAAATTAAATTTACATGATTGGTAAAATGATTCGACGATACTTATAAAAACTTATTTGATTGAATATTATACTACTACTATTATAGATCCTTTCTAATCATTTCATTTTTATATTCGGCTATCGATATCGTTTTTCTAAACGTTTCGTGTATATATTGCTTTGTAAAAATATTTGCTGATTAATTAATGTACATATATATGTTGAAATAATATAAATTTAGTTACATTGTTGCTTTCAAATTTACAAATAGAATTCACATTTGAAATACACACCTTCCGTGAAATATAAAATTACGCGATTTGATTTTGTTAAAAAAAAATAGTTTTGTCATCTTGGTGTAGTGGCTAAATTAAAGAGCACATATATCGAGATCTTAAGTTCAAATTCCGAGGAAATTTCAAAAGACTTTTCCTTAGCAAATTCCTCAATTATAGCCGAGAGTTTGCAAGTTACCACTATCTCTTGCTTCTGAAAGCATGCTTAGTTGCGCCTTGATCTTGTTCTCTTTCCAATCGCGTTGGATTGTCACCTAATCAGTGGTACTGTTTCAATTGTTAAAGAATTTTGTATAAGATGATATGGCGTGTGATGGTGGCGTGTTTGATTGTGAAACTTGCCTTACTACCTCCAGCGGCGTCGAGTGTTGCAGTTGATTATTTTACCAACAAGCATGCTCCTTATGTGTGCTATTTTACATGTGGATCAAAAGTCAGTAAGTACCTATATATTTGAATAGTTATACATATCAACTGACTGATATATAGAATAGTGTGAGATCATGTACGCATGTTAATCGCTTTATCCGTTAACGATCAAGCGTTTGAAATTGGAATACTCCAGGTTAAAATCAATAATATTTTACAGATAACAAAAAGAAGATAGATGCTTTAATGCACAAAGGTATAAGAGTATCGATGCAGTTAATTGATAAAAATGGCGATGAGCAACTCGAGACTATCTTGCTGCAGTGGATCGCTCCAGTCGGAGTACTATTGGAGTGGGCTTGCGACAATAGCGAGATTGTTCTAGAAACGGTGACTAGTGTCCAACAACTTGGAATTAGTTACTCTACAAAATAATGTATCGAAATTAGTTTTCAAGTTGGATGTCTTTTAGTTTCTTTACCTACTTTTAAACAACTATTCAAGTATGAATTAAAATAGATGCGGTTTTTTTTAAATAAAAATAGATTTTTTTTTTAATTTCTTTTATGCATTATTTTTAAAAACTTGTGTTGGGTGAGATCTGTGGTACTAATGTGCCCTTATACTTTGAACTAAACATTAATACATAACGTTAAATATATCGTCTATTTATTTTTGAACAAATTGAAAAAAATACATAACATTTGATATTGTATTATTGTTTTAACGTAGCTTGTAATTTAATCGTTTATTGAAAACACATATCTTAAAATAGCAAACGTAACTATTTATATAAACAATATTGAAACTAAAAATAATATTAATTAACAATTTTCATTCTCACTTTAGATAGAACAGATTATATTTATTATATATGATACTTGATCAACTAATGTATATTTTGGGTCCGCCAGGCGTCCAAGAAAACGCTATTTGATTCAATGCACATGTGGCTTATCTTGGAAGACGAGATATCGAATGGAAATAAAAACAAAACATCTATGGATATTTTAAAACGGATGAATCTAAGTGTCGATGCTGACGTTGTTGTTGCTACAAATAAGGGTATGTTATATAGGAGTAGTTTAATTTATTTCAATTTGTTAAGCGTGTGAACATGCATGTTACAGCCATAAAAGCTTAGAATTAGAGACCATAAAATTACCTTTTATTCTATCGTCAGATAGCGATACTTTGTATAGTAGTGTTGCGGTTTGAATAGTTTAAGTATTTACAAGAACAAGGAACATAACATTTAACAACCCTGCTGACTAGTCTAAAAGTTGGCGGAGCGAAGATATTTTTCATTTCTCCAGTTCCAGTGTATATAGACAATGGTATAAATTTATTTATTTAAATACTTTATTGACCATCACAAAGTGAATGGGACAAAAAGTGGACTTAATACCTGAAGCATGACAGTCAACCTTTAGGTCAAACACAAAACCATGAAGGCTGTAATTAATAATTGACAAAACATAACAGTATACATACTTGTATATACAACTCTAAATATATATATATACATACACACATAGTATCTACTAAATACATATTGATCTATATTATCTATAGTAAAAACATATAAATAATAATAATAGTACATAATAGAAATCAAGTGAACTAGGAACTTTCTGACAATAAATGCTCATTAACTATTCCTAAAAAAAATTGATGTGTATTAAATATGCTTAGATTAAAGTAAATATAATAAACTATCTCAAAGATCACAAGTATTTACATATTAAAGTAATTTACCATTTATTTGAATAAGATACTGATATCACCATATAAAGTTATTCTGTGATATTTCACTCGGAAAGAAACTTAATTATTACTCATGAATCTTTGAATTCGCGCACTAAAATATTTAAGTTCTTATTCATTTTATTCTATTACATTTAAAAACGTATTTAACAAAAAAAAAAATAACTGTGGTGTGGGTGAGATAAAAGTGATAAAAAAATTATGCTATGTTTTCACCCTTAGTTATGGTACTTATTCCTTAAATGTATGTATCTGAAGGAAAAGGGAAGTATTTTAACACCCGTGCAAAGCCAGGGCGGGTCGCTGGTATTTTATAAATAAATATCATCCAATAGAATGTGGTAAATGTAATAAAAAAAAGAAGTTTTTAAAGATAGGATACGACTCCAAATTATCATTTGTAATTATTTCGCAGGGGAACACTACGATTTGATAGATGTGTTTAATTTCGGTAAGATTCAAGGTAACGATTTGGAGAAGAAATTCATAGGGAGTTGGAGTCCGGGAGGAGGTAAATAATACCGGGATAAAATATTCAAAGCCTTGGAATTTGGTGCTGATTCGTGTTACACAATTTCAGGTCTGAACGTTTCGTTGAGCGGATTCAAATATTATGATCGCTGGGATTTCCACAATTTGACGCTGCGAGCCATATCTGTGGTGTGCTCAATGTTATTATACCGATATTCGCATATTTTAGTGAAAATATTTTAAATAAAATCACATACGAACAATGTGTTCAACATTACATATACATACATATGTATAACTCAACTATTTCATGTTTTAATATTTCATTCCAATTGTTTTTTATGTTATGTAGATCCAGATATAATATTTACATTTTAGACATTTTCATAATATAACCGTGAACATAACTGTATTCAACTTTGCCGATTCATAAATTCAAAATCAAGATGAAAATATACTTTATTCAAGTAGGCTTTCACAAGCACATTTGAATCATTTAAGTCATTTTATATAACAGTATTAAACGTAATGCTTCTATCGGTTCGAAATGTACATTCTACCGAGAAGAACCGGCAAGAGATTCATCTCATTTGTTTAAAATAACATTAATAATAACAGATCACTCAACATTATATTATATAGCAATATATAAGCGTGGAGCTAATTCTTGTTGACTTCAGGCAGGGTATATTATATAAAAAAATTATGTAACTGACATAACCTTGCATTGAAAGGAGTTACAACTAGGTAGAATCTACATTCCGAACCGGTGGTAGCTTTACGTGAAATACAATTCTATAAAATTACTGTTGCTTACTAAAAGTTCTTGTCAAACCCCATTTGAATAAAGAATATTTTTGTTTAATATTGTTTATATATAATAGTGTAAAGTATACTCTGTTTTTTTTTTTATGATTCATATAACATATTTCTGTATTTTTTTTTTCTTACGTTTGCACTTTCAATTGAAACGTCTTCTGACAGTAAAGATGTAACTTTTATATTTAACTAATCAATATATATATATACCCTTTTTAGTTTGATTTTATTAACAAGACTATTTTACAGATTTTGGACCGCCCTAAAGTGTTCAAGCCAGAAATGTTATCAGATCTAGGCTATACAGTCGGCGTGTCGGTGATGACAAAAATTGTCACCCAGCAACTGTGGGTGCTTAAAGAAATGCATAATTTTAGGTAAATTTATCTTTAAATTAAGATTGATTAAGATAAATATTTTATTTGATAATGGGCGAAGAAGACAGTCGTGAGTTGGAATCTGGACCAGTAGTATTCATGTTGCTAATATTTTATTTGTTTGTTAAGTTAATAATTTAATCGGTGCGTGTCGTTATAATGAACTTCAATGGGCTGAAACTAAAATGATCGAATATGTTTTAAATAAATTTATATTTAGATTGTTATATTCCGGTTTATGATATGATTCGTCAGAACAGTGTAATCTATGTACTAAAGAATATCTCTTAACATTTTATATTGTAGCAATTGCATTTTATTCAATAAAGCAAACTTACCATCTGGTGTCTGCTGGCGGCAAAGACCTCCGCCCGAAGACATTTGTAAGAATTGTAAAACGTTTCTTACGTTGTTAGTGCACCGCTTTCGTGGGTTGAAGGTGTTGTGTACGTGTGTTCTAGTGACTCAATCACTCTTTGTATTAAAGTATTCGTTTTTGCGAATACAGATGGTATTCGCAAAAACGAATACTTTAATACAAACTTGGATAAAGACAAAATTATGAGTGCGATCAAATTCATAGGTTCGCTTAGTAAGATTAATTGATGAATGTAAAATAATTTATATTTTATTTACCAGATTCAATTATACGATCGCCGGCCGCTGGATCGGTTCTCCAAAACGAAATTCTACTTTGGTGAGATCGTCTTCTATGCACAGACTTTTCTTAAACAAAAAATTAAATATTAAAATATTCATTTCAAGTTCTGCATAGTTTAGTGCAGTAACGCTGAGAATGCATGTCATTTAGAGAGATAAAATTCAATTTTATTTTGCAGGCGGTCACCAATTCCCTGTTCTGGGGCGAGCAAGACATTTCGTGCACTTGCGCCAGGATATTCACACAGTGGTTGGATTGGGTGGACGTATTCTTTCCACCGGCTACTAGACTAGAGTAAATCACTAGTATTTTCTTTGGATATTCAATTCAAGAACTGTTTTTTTAAAACATTTGTATTTAGTTTTAAGATATACGTAACAAAACATTTTTTATGTACATTGCTTCGGAAATTGAAGGTAGGCCTTCAAATGAAGGTAGGCCATTGAGCTTCGGTTGTCCTTGGAATTTTCTCAATTGTTCGTCTTATTGGGCGTTTGATATAGGTTGTATGTAAGGAAAACTCTGGATCGATAAAACTATTATCCAGCAAAATAAAATAGTAAGCAGCCTTTGAACACTTTTAGGCCACATCTTGTCCAATAACCTAAAGAGATACACAAACAATTTTATCTAATAACTAAGCGGATTAAACAATTTAAACATAATCCAATTTTGAATTATAATTGTAGGACAAAGTTCTATTACTTAATTCTGGACAAAGGCGTGGGAGATTATGAGAATCGGTTCCTGACGCCACTCTCTGCCGGAGTCTGGTGGTGCACCATCATTGCGTGCGTGGCGTGCACTGTGATATTAGCTATAGCCGCAGTCCTGGAAGCCAGAGACGAGCCGGGTCTATATGCTACTTTTAGCGTATTTGCGGTTATTTGTCAACAAGGTAAAAATATATCGGAAAGTTTTAAATAGGCAGCTGGTGCCGTTATTAAGCGCTCTTTTTTTGTTTCAGCATATGAAGACGGAGTGCAGTTGTTCGAAGAAGCTACTTCGAGTCAGGGTATCTGAAAAAACATTGAGTTATATTATAGCTGGAAATATTAAGTGTCTTCTTTCGATACATGCAGATTTTTTAGTATAAAAATAACCTCAGTTGCTTTGGTATCCCGATTTTTGGCTATTTTTGGCGACTATTTGGCTCTGAGGATGCATATTGTTGTTAAATTTTCCAGGTCGTCGTTTAATTCTTCTAGTAGTAGGAATGATGAGCATGCTGTTGTACAATTACTATACGAGCAGCGTGGTGTCCTGGCTACTCAATGCTGCGGCGCCCACTCTGGCTGATATGGATGCCTTGGTCAGCAGTGATTTGGAACTTGTGTTTGAAGATATCGGATATACGAGGGGTTGGCTTGATGTATGTAACCGATTAGTTGTAAATATTAGCTCATCATCATTATATAATGTCTAATCTTAAAAAAGCATAGCAATAATTACAGGCAACTTATTCTTAGTTGGTTTAAAATAAAAATAAAAATATGGTAGAAAAGCTATGAAAATTTAGTGTAAACTATGATTGAGTAAATTTACTGATTAAGAGTAAATTTATATATTTGATAAGTTTTTTATGTTTAGAATCCCGGATTCTTTTACTACAGCGGTTATAAAAATCCAAAGGAAGATTATTTGAGAATGAAGAAAGTGACAATGGCAAAAAGAACAGCAGCGCTTCTACAACCAGCGGCAGCCGGAATAAATCTGATTCGAACTGGCGGTAAAAAATATTATTTAACAATTTGCAGTTTTATTCTGTAACAGGTACATTATAAATATTTAAAAAATAACCTTTGATCTTTCACCTCAGTTGTTGAGGTGAAAGATCAAAGGGATGAATGAAATCCACAAAAGGGATGAATGAAAGTCAACTGCATGTAGCGGAGATGACAATATTGAGAGGAATGTTTTGTGTTACGCGAATGGATAGAGTAAGGAATGAGTATATAAGAGGAAGTTTGAATGTGGCACCGAGAGCCTAGAAGTTGTACGTTGTCTCGTAGTATTGGCAATGGAATATTTTTGATGTCGTGAACACCTATTAACATGATGTTGTAGATATAAAAGTTCACCATTAATACTAATATTACAAAATAATGTTATTACCTACTATACATGCGTGATGATTATATTTGATAGGTATTCGTAGTTCACGTTACATAAAGTATCAATTCTGAACATATTTATAGCGATAAAGTCACCATTATTTTCAGACTACGCGTATCACACCGAACCCTATACAGCGTATCAGGTCCTATCTAAGACGTTCGAAGATAAGGAGTTATGCGAACTAGGGTCGTTGCAGATGATGGCACCCGCTCATGTCTACATAATGGCGCAAAAAAGGAGCCCGTATAAACAATTTTTCGTTTGGAGGTAAGCGACCAGTACTTTTTTCTGCTAGCGTATTATATCGTCCAATGTTTATTATAATGAAATGATCGCCCTTGATTATGGTTTCCGATCAAAAAATAAATGAAACGTTTGAAATTTGAAATCTCGAAATGAACACAGCCTGATGCGCCTCTTGGAGCGAGGCCACACGTCGGCGGTGCGCGCGCGCGTGGGCGGGCCCGCGCCGCGCTGCTCCGGCCGCACGCCGCGCGCGCTGGCGCTCGGCCAGGCCGCGCCCGCCTTCGCCAGCCTCGCGCAAGTGGCGCTGGCCTCCTTGGCCATTTTACTGTGCGAGATCTATTGGCACAGGTATCTCGTAAATGGCACTCGTGTTAGCCGCGATGGCCGAATGCGTACAACGCGTGGAGTTCGACTGAAGGTTGAGGGTTCGAAGTGAAACGCCTCTGACTGATAATATATCTTGTACTCTACGGCGAAATCAAAAAATCATTAAGTAAACACGTCGCCCCGTACGGGTATGTGCCGCGGGTATACGCGTTATGCATCGAGTGGCGAGATGGAGTCTCCTAAAGGTGGAATCAGACGGTTAATTTTTTGTTCATTTTTATTTTTAATTTTGCATCTTTCACTCAAAATGACACTTTTAAATACAAAAGTGCCGAGTGAATTCATTAGTGAACTGATCCAACGACGTTGGATCGGTTCATTCGGCATCTTTCATTCCCACTCCGAATGAACGAAAAATGAACAGACTGAACACAGAGTGAACGTTCACTCGGATTTGGCCATTTTGTCTCGAACGCATTTTTCTTAATCTTTTTATTTAGCGCCTTGATCAAAGACTCACAAATTAAACTTATTCCAAGAGACACGACTTCATTCGACGCTGAAACAAAAAGGAATCATTCACTCAAAAGAACATTCACTCGAATGAACCGTATGATATCACCTTATGATAATACAAGAGTGTCACTGAACTTAAAACAAACTTATAGGTCGTTACTGAAATTTTAAATGTCATAAAATAATTAAAGAAGTAAAATATAAAATCATGCCTAATTTTACTTTTTAAATTAATTTTACAGGCCCATATTTCCGTATAAGACATACTTTAAATTCAATCTATCCCTTTGTCGGACGTTGGCGAGGTGTTCCGATAAGTAATAAGACAATTCATCAATATTATTTTCAGAGCCCGAGGCAAAAAACAAGTCGGAGGAGCGCTCAATAATCGCGAACATAACGCACAAGAGGCACGGCGGAGGACCGATTCCCTGGGAGCATAAAAAAACAATAAAGGGAAAATATTTGATGGCCCGAGCCACGGGGAAGGCTACCTAAGCTCGTCCTCATATCGCCGGCGTTTCGCCGGCTTCGCTTTCTAGATCACTTTAGTTTTCGTCGCGTTCATTTATATAGTCGTGTGTGGCTTGTAGTCGTATATTAAAAAATAAAATTATAGCTCATTACAGAACGAATTACGATATTTTTGTTGTCAATCACTTGCTACTAGTTTATTTTAAAGTAAATCTATAGTTCAATCCATATGACGTGTTTCGGGAAAAAATCCGATTCTTAGTTTCAATTTTTTTTTTTCATATAAACATGTATCTTCGTAAGATCGCTTCCGTGTGCTTTTATAAAAAAATATGAATGGAGGTACCGACTATTTCAAGCGAAACACTTGTTCCTCCTTCGTCATACCAAGAAACGTCGAACGCACGCCGCGGCGGGCGCGCGCCGCGTGTGGCGCCGGCGAGACGCGAGACGCGAGACGCGGCGCGGCGCGGCCGGCGGCGGTGAGTAATGGAGGCGCGTCGGCGGGCTATCTGAATCGCGCGTTATAAATGACGCGATCAATTCTTGTTTACTCCCGGGCCCTCATTGAATACACCCGCTCGGCTCGAGCTGCACTCGACTTTTGTATATTAATACGTTTGAGAAGGTAGCTCGGAGTCGGGGACATCATTTCGTATTTATGGCTTTTTTGGTCGAAATAATTGGTAAGGCGGGTTTCGATAGGTGTTTTATTGGGATGTCGAAGCGTAATGGACTATAGCGATAGTTTTTTTATTTCAATGATTAATATGATATACATTATTTTAACAATTAGTGTAATTGAGGAGAATGACTAGGAATACAGAGAGGTAGACCGGCGACAGCTAACCTACATAAAGGCAATTTCTAGCAAAATTAAATTAAAAAAACGAAAATACAATATTTTAATGCCCTTATTTATTTTTAACAGACTATCAATTTTATATTGATTTAGTATATAGAATTCGTTTTATCATAAAGTGTTTAGAAGGGGTAAAATGTACTTGTTATTCTCTACCAAAATATTACTAGCAGTGATGAAATATTTTAAAAATATATAAAAGTTAAATATGCAATGTAAAGGGAGCCTTTCACGACACCGAAAGGTTGAACGAGACTTTAAAATAAATAATTTATTTCATTTAAGCCTGTACATAAATAAGTAGATACATTACATCAGAAAGTGAACGCTTATTTTATTTACACTAACTTACACTGTGGTTATATTCATAATACATTTCGTAAAAATATAAAAAAAATTTGGTAAGCATGTCTTATCACGGCTCCGCTTCAAAATGGTTTCAATTGTTTTCTATAATTTTCCATCACTAAAAATTGTAACCTGACCAATATTATGGAATTTAGTTGAGGACGATTTTAGACCAAAAACCCTTCTAATATTATATTGTAATAACTTCAGAAGCTCTGTCTAATTGTATTTCTGTTACGCTTATACGGCTAAACTACTGAACCGAATTTGATGAAAATTTTATGAAAAGGAACTAAGCTTGAATTCCGAAGAAGGACATAGGATAAGTTTTTTACCTTCAAACCTACGACCGAAATAGTTATTATAATATAATTAGTACTTGATAATTCGTTGCTTTGTACGTACGAGAACAAAACTATCTAAATATTTCGAAGGAGCACAAAATGCACGAGCGGTGCAGGTAAGGATGTCACTCTTGAGACTTATATGTACAATTAATATCGAATAGCTACGTTAAAAAATCCCTGCTTTTCAAATTGTTTTTTTTTTTTTAATTAGAGAATCGAATTTCATAAACGCCATTTCAGTCTCTATCTATTTCATATTCAAGTCTTTACTATAACCACGCAATGTCGGGTTGACAAATCTATATTTACGTGATATTAAAGTGCGATAAACTTCGGCACGCTATCTATTTAAAAAGGTGGTTTAAAAACAACATATTTTATCATTCTCCAGCCTATAATCCTCATTAGCAATACGTTGCTGTATTTCTGCGTTCAAGAAGAACAAACTGGCGAATAGATATTTCCATAGCCTATAGATAACACTCTTTAGTAGTGCTTTACTGAATAAAGTTCTAAGATAATATTCACATTATATTGTAGCAACTCCAGTCATTATTCTTTCTACAATTTTCCTTGTAATTTTCTTTGCCAGAATCGTATCTACTCTAAACCTTTTCCAGTGTAGTTAAATGAGGAGATTCAGTTCGAGGAAAATTGTGCAGAGGGAGTTCTCGCCAAGACAGTTAAATATGTCTTCAAAAATTAAATGTCAGAGATATTAGTAATGACGTTACACAAAGACACGTACCCGGATGTCGACAAATGCATTTGCATACAAATGGAAGTGTCGCTCGGTATTTTATATTACTTAAAGTGAGGGAAGTGTGCTGTTTGTCTTTCGTTCGCTTTATTACGTTTTTTAGGATGAATGTACTTATAGAGCATCTCTTATTTAATTTTAAAGAATCATTTACGTCGAGTTAGATTAGACACGATGAGTTAAGATAAACTCCACGAAGTTTATAATGCTCTCAACCATTTTGTTTTCCCTTACGTTGTTTGACAAATAGTGTTTGATAGTATGTATATTTCGGCGAGATATTTTTTGGGAAGCTTTACGACTAAATGTGTTCCATTTGAAGTAAATACATTGGCCAATTACTGTTATAGCAAAGTATAAACCATTTCTTGCGCTCACAGTGCCCTGTCAACCATAAAATCTAAATTGTTCTATTCTTTGTGCCTGTATTTATAGGTAGATACCCATCCACCATCTTTGGTAACATTGGTTGGTCAATTTATGTCATCGTATTTAAAATCGAAATGATTATTATTTAAACCTGACCGGCATTTCAGGACAATGATCCAGGTTTCTTACCCGAAGGGAAGGAAAGTAATTTAAATAACATTTTTTTCATTTATTAAATGTAAAAGGTTGCGATTGTTATTTAGATTCTCGTAGGTGTCTTATATTAAATAACAAAATGTTAAATTAGCATTAATAAAAAATAATAATTAAATCAGCATATTTTATTATTTTCTTGTAATTACAAATAAAGAACTAGGGTTCCCTAACATATTATAATAATCACACATTTATAGACATCAAATTTATACACATCAAATTCCCTTATCGTAAAATAACAGAGTCGTGTATGTTTAACAATGCCTATCGAACGGTAGACCAAAGCTCACATAATTAACAAACTGCTATTTCAGACGCAAATTCGCATCGCTACCGAACTAATTAGCGGGCCGTAAGAATCTCCAAATTAATTTGGTATTAGTCTAAGTTTTCATAGCTAATTGAATACGCTCCAATATTGGATTCCATTTATAGGTATTCGCCTATAGAGCGCGTATTGGGTTTGTAATTGAAAATTGATTGCAGCGTTATTGAATAGCCAAGTAGTAATTATGTCTTCAAATTTATGAAGTAAATCTCTACGTTGTCTACCTGTTTCATTCCTAGTTCGGTTCAGTCTATCTGTTCAAAAATTACGCAAATCTGAGAGAAATCGTTGGTTTAATTGACCTGTCTCCATTAGTAACTCGAAAAAGTATTGCGATGGAACAAGTGACCTCGTTAATTGATATTTTAGAAATCGAGGTAAATTATATAGTGATAGGGTTTTGTAAAGTCCTAGGTAGAAAGTGTGGGTATCATTACATATTCTATCGCCAATTTTGGAAAGGATGTCAAACATCTTATCAAAGCTCTAGAAACATCAAAATATCCCTTGGAAGGCGTTTGCTTCCTCTTATTCTAAGTTAGTAATTGGGCATCATCAATGTAAATTTGCCCGATCACGCAGTGATCTATTTGGAATTCTGTAGTTTCGCAACTGGAAATCCGTATGTTGTTCTAAGTAGAGTAAAACCTCTAAAGGTATGCAGATCAAAGAACTGGATTGGTCCAAGATAACAGGAAATTTATGCCGTAAAATAGTGAAACTTCACCGGATGTGGTGGGAATGCATGCTCAGTCGTCGATATACACAAATTGATCGAATTTAAAATGGTATAAAGTTAAAAATAAAATAAGAGGTTAAAAAGTCTATAAACACATTTTTGTCAGTACCTACGACACTAAAAAGCAAAAACTATTAATCAAGCGAGTCAAGCAAGTTTTGGTTTGATATATAACAGTAACTGTAACAATATTTTTCGCTGTAATTGTTCCGAAAATCAAATAAAGTTTCCTATTTCAAATAAGTTCCGCTTCAGATAAGCCGAAATGGATGTTTTGATAAAGCTTCGTTAGGACATCAAAATATGACAAAAAGTCGATTGTCAATAATTCATTCGATGCGTTCGACAATGGGGACAGGACGTAAAAGTTTTATGTGTCATAAAGTCGCCGTCAATATTGACTGAGCGATGGACGGACACGGACACAGACAATTTGTCAACGGAGTTTAAAAAGAGACCGTGATATCCTGTGATATTTATTGATCCAAGTTACACTTTTGACTGTAAGATCATTATAATTTAAGGTTCCCGCTAATCTTAGGAGTTACTGAGTACTTTTTCATCCATTTCCAAAGAATGGATGATAGGAAAGTTCAATTCAAATGTTCATTGGGACATTGTTTTATGTCTATTTATTTAATAAAGCCTTTTAAAAACTAGGCGGCTCGCTCCAGCACTACAAGTTATATTTTATTTACCTAAACCTGTAAATAGACATATAGGTAATAGGAATGGGTCAAATCCCAAAACCTTTGAATAGTTTACAGCTATACTTAGTATTGTTTCATTTTTGTTTGAAGAATGAGTAAATATAATTTTGGACCTCGGGGCCAAATCATTTTGGTTCCCAAGGTTGGTGCATTTGCGATGTAAGGGATGGTTAAAATTATAATTCTTACAGTATTTAATTTAATATATTTTTTGTCACGTGTCATATATTTATCGACGTTGCTGACAGTGTGATTACTGCAGTCGAAGCCAGTTGGCTATCGATATTGCAAGACCCATGTCTGATCACGACAAATATTTGTAAAGGCCTACGTGTGGTCGTCGGTGTTTGAGTGTTTGTGTTGTTTGTGTTACTGGATTCTTAACGTACTACCCTAATGGGTAACAAAGACTTAGACCATTGAATAATCTAACAAGAAACCGTACAGATTTTATATATCGGAGGTAGTTTGTTCAGGATTAACTTGGTGGTGGGTATCTAAATGCCCTTATTGCCACCAATAAACAGTAATAGTGTGCATTAGGCAATCAGGATAATCTGATGGTAAGTGGTCACCATCGCCCATAGACTATGGTGTCTTAAGAAATATTAATTCAAGGAACCTTAGTTTGTTATTTGTAAAGACGAGACTTTTTATGTAACATATCGGACCCCGTGGGAGGCGTGCATTGGGAATGTAAGAAATTGTTTGTATTTCAGCTAAATTTACTAACACCAAGTTGCCCTTATGTTTGTTTTGACTTACACTGTGATATACTTTACGGGAGAAGATGCAAAATATATGGCCTTAAAATAAATACCTTTACTTTTGCATAACATTTGAACCACTAACACTAGCACTTTCAATAACATCCTTAATAATATTTCCTTTCCGTTTAACGTAAATTTTTATTCATTTTGTATAATACAAGCAGTAGCATCGTTCATGAATATATTGTGACCGTTGAAAATGTCCAAATAATAACACGAGAAGTAGGATTTGTTATTTGTCGCGGTTAAGGACCCGAGCCATTTGTACTGGAAATCTAAATTGCTAACAGATATCAAAACGGAGCAAACAAAAACGCTTATGGTGTGGTAATAAATCAAAGTTATAAATCAGGCTGTTACGACGCGAAATGTAAACCGCACCACATTAAAAGTTCGACGCAGGAGCGGTTGAGCTCTCCGTCAGCTTTTCACTTTGTTAGGATTTTATTTGTGATTCCGACCATATCTGATGCTCACCGACCGGCGTCGGCTATAAGAGAACGGAGATGAAACAGATACTCGAACGAAAATTCACAGGAATATATTGGATACATAATATTTGAATAGTTTTATCTCAAGTAATACTATTGTAATTTGTTTATATAATATACATGCAATAAAGTTTTTAATCTTTAAATTTCTGCATCCTGAAATAACTGCATGCAGGCATATCAAACATCTACTCAAAATCAATATAATTGTTAGACACACCAGAGGCATAGGCAACATGTCTGCGGTGATATAGAAAGTTAAAAAAAATCTTATGCCTGGTGGTAGGGCTTTGTGCAAGCCCATCTGAGTACATATCACCCACTCATCATATATGTACATATACTACCGCCAAACATTAATACACTCTACTGTTATGTTCCAGCTTGAAGCGTAATTTATTTAATTATTTCATTTGTCTGGGCACAGTACAGTACTGTACCACCCATTAATTAGATATTGTATTGCCAAAAAGCAATGCATAGTATTGTTGTATTCTGGTTTGAAGGATGTGTGAGATAACTACTGACTGGGTGGCGCATTGATTTTATAAGGAATAGTTAATACTTCATACGGCTCCAATGTCTTTGGGCGACGGTGATGGTGATCACCATCAAATGGCCCATGTGCCCGTCAGCATTACTATTTCATAAACAAAAAACCGGACATATTAAAATGTTACTTAATAGTAGGTATTAATAGCAGTGATGTATTGCTGCCATGATTTAGACGTTTTAATTTTCAGGTTTTACATTACCATAACGAAACATATTATTTATTTGTTATATCTGAAATCGCTTCAGTTTATCTCTTAGCTACGAACACCGCTCATTGATCTCTCTTTTAACTGAAAGGGTTCACGTCTAAGCCATCTATAGGTTCTTCAAAAAGGCTTTGTTGGAGTTGTTTGGACCAATCTTTCTTCAAAAGCCGCGTTATCATCGGATACTTTTATGAGGTTTTTTGTTGGACTGTATTTTAATGTTTCTTAATATCAAAGGACCGTATCCTTAAAGGGACGCAGAATTAATAATGGTAAGTACATAATGGATTAGATGATTTAAAGAATAATAAAAAACCTTTCAATAAAAAAAAAAACGACATGCGACATTATATTAATGGATACATTTCTAAAAGACATATTAAAGGTTAAACTTTTGTTCTTTAAGTAAGTAGTTTTGTACCGCTTTTAACAAAATGTAGTTGCTAAACTATTTTATAAGTAATAGGCTGAAATTTAAAACGAAGTACGTAAAACTTCACAACGATTGTCAGTTTATACGTCTGAATAAGGATGTAGTACAAAGATGCAGCTACGTAGATGATGGTCAGGTCATAATGCTGCAGATCGCAAGGTCGTTGGTTTAGAGCCTTGGTCATCGTAAAGCACGTAATATATTTTTAAATGTTTTGTTTATGGTATGTAAATGAATTGGCAAATAGGACACTTGGTACATTAATCATTCATAATATCACTAATATCGTATCGTAACCAATATAAGTTAGGAGAATTAGCCCCTTAATCTCTTTTCGGTCTCGTCCAATCAAACTAAGATAATGAAGTGCTTCTTGTTAGCACATACACTTGTTCATTAATATCCCGCACAGTTGACTAGTCTAAAGTCTAGTTGAGTAGAATAGCCGACATTCTATAAAGCGATCTTCAGGACGTCAAATAATTTAATTTTGTTTTCAAATATATAACTGCAATTGTTTTTTACATAAATATAATTCGATAGATTTATTTGCTGAATTTAAATGCTTTAAAAACTTAAACAAATTAAATTTGACACTTTGAAAGTTCAACAAATATCTGAGCTAAACGAAGAAAGTAACTTAAACTAGTACAGTAATAGAACATTAAATACTCAACAGTCGCGATTGGCGTTACTCCAAGTCTGGAGAATTTTAGTGAGTTGAGCACTTGCTTGGGTTACTAGAATCGCGTGTTATCAGTAGCGACTGTCTTCTTTGAAATGTAAGCATTTAGCCGGAATGCTTTTATTATTTCAAACTCAAATTAAAAAGGCACTCAAATCATGCGATGTTTAATTCACTGGTAATAACTTACCGTTTTAGTATTATTTTCTACTTAGGATTATTATATTTAGGGATTATCATAATATTTTCTGTTTTACTCGTAATGTTACATTCCAGAATACTGATTATCTACGTTTAATACTTAAAAACTTCCCAATATATTATTATGATTACTCGTTACTTTAATTCAAATAATGAGGTGAGGCGACTGTGGCCAATATAACGTTATGTGTAGCACATATTATAATGCACAGCTGCTTTATAATACGACGCCCGCATGTCTGTAAATATTATTAGTTCAGCCAAATTATTAAATTAAATATTTCGTTCAAAAACCAATACCAAATACTATTCAACTGAAGGTTATATCTCATATCTAGAATTAAACAAAGTCGCTTTCTCGTTCTATATGTATCTCCGTTATCTTCTCTTAAACCACTCAACAGATTTTGATACAGTTTTCGCTAATAGAAAGAGCTATAAACGAGGACGGTTTGTATGTATATAATGTAACTATTATGTAGGTATTGGCTGCCGCTGGATTAATTTTAGAAAAAGGCCTACAAAATGTCCACGGTGTCATGTGTAGCATCTTCTAAGTAATACTCATAATAATACTTTTATCCGTAACTAATTATTTAAAAAAATATAGGTTATATCCAAAGCAATTTTTCATAGTCATGTTTAGTTATGAATCCTTACTCAGATAGATTTGTTATTAACTTTGGGCATTTAATTTAGATTAAAATATTCTTTGACACTGTAACAAAATAGCATTCTTTGCTTAACTGTAATATTAAAAATTCCACCTTGGCAGACAAAATTATGAAAGTTTGAATCTATAAGGCGTTGACGCATTTTGATCTATGTTTTACTATAGAATTATTATTTATATTTATTATTTATGACATACTTGTATAAAATAACAAATAATTAAATGTTATAAAACAAATATACATACGAAATTATATACTTACATAACTTATTCTTGCTAAGCCACATTTATATAAAAATATAAAACAAAGTCGCTCACCGGTTTCTGTCTGTCCCTGTGTATGCTTAGATCTTTAAAATTACACAACTGATTTTAATGCGCTTTTTTTTTATAGATAGATTGATTCAGGAGGAAGGTTTATATGTACAATATATCCACAATATAGTAGAGAAACTCTGATATATTTTAGGAGTTTCTAATGTGATGGCGTCAATAAACATATTTTTTGCGCTTACATTGCATACGCTGGCTGAACCCTATGAGATAGATCAAAATAATGTACTAAAGTATAGTATACCTTAAAAGGTCTTCAAAAAGTCTGCGATGGTATATATCTTAGGGATAACGCACAATAACGATTTCTTATCCCTTACTTTTTACGAGAAATAATGGCTTTATTTCGAAGCGATTTTAAGTAATACAGCATTAATCCTTATCTAATTAAGTACCTTAAATACATTGTGAATTTAATAAAAATTAATCTCTTTACAGCATGTAACTTAAATGAATATTCCCGAAGATATTACAGATTTAAAACGCAGGGTCATAGCGGTTTGTATTGTCTAATGACTGAAAATCTGTAGTATATTTAGTATCAGCATTGTACCCGGGCGAAGCCGGGGCGGGTCGCTACTTATTAACAAATTGCGTCCGTGCGAAGCTGGGCTAGTCGTTGGTAAATTATAGAAAAGTGTAGAGGTTGTTGACTTTCAGGCAAGATATTATAAATGTATATATTTATTTATGAAATATATGAATTTATATATATTTATATGAATTCTGTTTGATTATCATAGCTTTAAAATTGAAATGGAAAAGAAATAATGTTCACGTGTTAATTTAGAAGTTGATTTCTAAAAGAAATTGTCTAAGTTAACATGATAATCGCATCACAAATTCACCAGAGTTAGTGCCTAATTAGAGGATATAAACGGACAGAGAGTCAGACCGACAAGCTTAAGCTTTGTTTATTACTATTTATAATAATTTTTGCCGTGGTAATTGTCTTTTTATTATATTTTTATATTTATTATATAAAAGAAAGGATTTCAAAAACAAAACAGAACTAATATGAAAATGAAAATATTTCGTTTTTATATAAACGTTAAGACTTTGTATTTAAGTATGAATGCATAACCTCATTAATACATAGTCTCTCGTCTGCGGTATTGTAAAGCGTAAAATAATAAAATAGAAGTATATAAATAATGCAAAAATAAGACGGATTTCCTTTTTGTCTAGAAAAACTAAAGGAACGTTGAAAGGGATTAAGGCAGGCAGGCAAAATTGTAGGGAATGTTAACAATGCCTCCACATAGGACTTATTCTGTATGCTGACTTGAAAAGACTCAAAACGCGTTTCGCTGTGTACATTATTTAAAACACTCATAATCCGAGAGCTTTGTTTTCGAGGGCTGGCGTAAGGCCGACATGACGTTTATATGGCGGGTATAATATATATGCGATTGCTCGTCTTTTGAGAATTGATGACGTGTATTTCCAAAGCCACGACATTAATTCGTAATCCAAGTACACGATATAGACATGCCAGGTGCACGAGACTGATGAATTATTTTGAACTGGGTATAATTTAAGATGTTTTGAGAATCGGATTAAATTTAAACATTGAAAAGTAAATAAACAATAAAATATTTCTTTACAAAGTTTTTCTTCACTGCCAAGTGCATGAAGAATTATAAAAACGAATTAAGCCATTGAAAATGATGTAGTTTCAGAATAAGACAATATTATAATTGTGTTGCTTTGCCTACTTTTGATATGATATTTAACTTTAAGTAGTTCTCCTAACAGAATTTCTGCAATGGTAGCTAATTCCAAAGACGAGATAACCACGGAGTATACATGATCGTGTACTGAGGTACTTTTAAACTTGTTATGGTTAAATTTAAGCACTACAGAATTCCTTGGTATTACCATAGTTACTGATCTGCAATAGGGCCCATATATTAATAAGTTAGCGAATGGGTTAAAAGTAATGCTCACGAGTTAATAAATTAAATTATTAACTGATGGAGATACGGCTTGCCTTTTTTATATTAGTTTCTTCCACTGTCTTATACCCTACGGCAAATGCCTTTATATATAGCCCTATATCCGGTACATAACTTCTGACTAAATTAGGAGAAATGTAGCGGATATCAACAGGGTATCATCTCTGCATTGAAGAAGAGGCTATTCGCGTTAGTAACTAAGGAAATTAATTTACACTTCTAACCTATCTTAAACAAAATTTAAAAAAACAAAATTTATTGAAAGTTCTGCATATAAATACTAGCAATTCTAGAATATTTAGAACACTGACAAAAAGTATTATTTATAAAATATATCCAATATAGAAAAAAAATTTTTTTTTAACTCTTTTTTTCTGAAATATATCGCTAATGTATATAATTTTGGATCGAAGTCAAATTTGAATCGTGATTTAACATTGTATATATAAACGTACTGCATACAAACATATAGCTTATATATAAATGTAAATTTACCGCCACAATATAATAATATATTTCAGAAGACGATGTTTATTTAAAAAAATATCTTCATTACAATTATATAAAATAAAAATATACACGTAAAAAATTAATAGGTACGCTGGTATTTTGCGGCTAAAGAGATACAAAACTTGCGAAACGTTATGAGAACATACATAACGAGGCTTATGAACATAAATTATATAAGTTTCCTCTGAGATAAGCAAATAATACTTTCGCTTTATCGTTATATTACTCGTATTACTTAAACTGCTACTTTTGATGTTTCGTTTTAATAAAAGTATCCTTTATTTACATTGATCGTCCTGTTGTACATATTATGTAACTGTCGAGGCGATCAAAAACAAATGATAATGAATGTCTAATACAACATTTACTCTTTGAAATTAAATTTACTTTTCTACATAATCTCCTAATAAGTTAGACTTTACATTTAGACAATCTATTCTCTAAAGATTGCATTAAATTAAAAAAAAATCTTGCTTCTCGAAAAATGCTTGTACAGCAGTTATCACTTCACTGACATTGACAAATTTCTGGCCTCTGAGGTGTTCCGTGAGGCCAGGAAAGAGATAGAAGTCGCTGGGGACTAGATCTGGAGAATAGGGAGGGTGCTCAACCAATTCGAAGCCCGCTTCCTGTATTGCATCCAGCGCAATATGCTTTAAACAGACTAATCAAAGTAGATGCAAAAGAATTTTACTATTACTCCATGTTATATTATAAAATTATTAATTATCCGTCTCGGCTTCAAGCGAATATAATAAAACATTCCACATTTTGCAGGTTATCGGTCCACCAGTTGTACATCATCGGTCAGATAGACGTGTCCGGTCGATTAGTTTTTTTAATGCGTTTATTAAAAATATTGTGTCCAAATTGTAACGTATTTTTCACATTTGTTTAAAAACACTTGCCATTTTATCACATTACTAACTTGACCTAAACCCTTCAAATTCATGAACTATTATCAAAAAAATATGGAGGTATTTTATATAAAAATCCTTGCTGGAGAAATAATTTAAATATTGGTGAACGTAGCATTAACCCGTAACTTAGAAGAAGTTGGCATATAAACGGATAGAAGCTAAATAATTTTATAATAATCTACATTTATTTAAGGAGCAAATTTATCCTTACGACAAGGTTGCTCCTTGCTACGGGCGACCTGAAGAAGACAGCGGAAAACCGCAAGCTTCAGAGGGTTCAGGACCGGTTTGATTCGAGCCAATTAAGAGGACTTATCCGGTTAGAGGACCCTTAAGTCTGTTTATTGAATGTGTAATTGTAGATTCCGTTTTAAATATTATTTTTTACATCATAATTATTATTTTTGGAGATCAGCAGTTATATGGTTGTAAACAATTAGACTTTTATTTACATATATTTACAAAAAAGTAAAAAAATATGATGAAAATAATACGGTCTCCTAGAACAGAACACATTTGCCATCGCATTGTCATTAATAACAACGACACCAACAATGTGATCGAAGATGTCATGTGCATTGGAATATTTATACAGACTTATTCACCGTTCAAAATGGAAAGTAATAAAACGGCTCTAAGTCATATTCGTAATAAATATTGAGTAAATATCGAAGTCAAAATCATTATTAAATACAATACAATTAATTTTGCTTGTTAAAATTAAAAAATTCACCATCCCTTTGGAAACAAATGCCTTGATCTTGATAAGAACTAGCAAACTAAACATACAAGAACTTTTTTTTGAAAGGTTTGTACCGACTCAGATGTACTTAAATATGGTTTCAATATCGGCGTTAAACGAATCTTGAGAGCAAATATCATACTTAGTGTAAAATAAGTCACTATGTTATATGTATATGTTCATTTCAGCTGAAAGTATACAGATGACTGAGTGTTACTTTCTCTCCTGAATTTAATTTAGACACCTGAACCGTCAGATGCATAAAACATGGGATTTTTTAACCGACAGACTCTTATACCATAGACTCTTCACTGCCATTTATTGTATATAAAACATCTGGGCTTTTTTTGGTATAGCAGTGTGCTCTGCTGTACCAAAAAAGTAATTAGTAGTGACGAATGTAACTTATTTTAAATTTTTTTAGAACGAACAAAGAAACATACACGTTTACATTTCTGTTTTGAATATACAAATTTAAATAAATATTTTTACTCAAAATTTGCTGAACTTTATATTGACTTTAATAATCTAATTATTTCATACATACATTAATATTCGTTCAATAGAATATTAATATCCACAAAAAGCGTTATTAATTGCAAATTAATTTATTGCAGTTGCCGTTCGTTTTTGGTCTCATTAGCTAATATTGAAATTGAATTTTCGTCATATTTGCATAGAAAATTGTCTGTATGTGTTTCCATAATTGAACGCATAGATTTAGCTTCTGTTTTTAGTGCTCTGTACAAAACCATTTGAAAGGGCGACATTTTCGGCGTTTGTATTTTAATGAGGCTCCGCAATATACTTTAACGTGACTCCATAATTCCATACGCGTATTCTTTTCTACCGAGACCTTAATTAAATATTTTATTCTGTTTGTTAGTTATTTATTAATTAGTAACTTATTAATCCATTAATTAACGGATATGTTGTCATTTGATATTATATTTGGCGGAGCAAGTTTTGGGACTCGGAAGTCGAGATTAATGACATAACACATCTGAATAACTTCGAGAACACTCTTTCAATAGTGAAATTAATTGGATATTATATCTTAATATAAATGTTCCACATAAAATATATATATTTAGGACCTCAAAGCAGAAAATATTAATGAAAAAAACAATTATCCTACACTTTATTAAAAGATTTCATAACAAAATAATAAAAAAATAAACTCACGTGGTCTAAAATAACATGTAACCTTAGTACCAAAAAAAAACATCAATCAGCTATACAAACAAAAATACTTTTATCAACCCCAGTTAGAATTGCAACCATTCACAAATCGTGTCCACAGCTACCGTTCTGTACCAAGCCAAAGTTACGAGCAGAATGCTTCTTACCCGGGCGTACGCCGCCTTATAAAGACTTTTTTTATAATAGAAATGAGTTTCCTAAATATATATATATCGTGGAAAGCCAATAATTTTAATTGAAGTCGCTGACATGATTGTAGTAATAACGGGTAAACGCGGTGACGACATTTGTTGTTGAAGTCACGTGGACAGAGTCGTGTTGGAGAGTAAGGGGACTGTATAACGGATACTTGCGTTTAAGTGGTTAATTAAACGTGTGGGTTAAACGAGGTGGGGGCTGATCGGTTGATCAGCCCACATCTCTAAGACGAAATTCGTATTAATAAATCCTTGCTAATTCCTACGAGTTTATTCGATACATCGTGATGGACCCCGTACCATATAATACTATAAAACTAAGTAAAGCTGTTTGACGGTAGACCATTGAATGATGGCATCCACCAAGTAAGTTTTTTTTTACCATTGAACACGAGACAAATTAAACATCATAAACATCTGCAAAATGATGGTGCTCAACCCAGGCTCGAACCGGGAATCTTCTGATAATATTATTTATTTTAGCTACTCAGTTACCTCGACTCAATGTTAAATCAAAAATCAAAAAATATATCTTGACAATATATTACAAACAATGGACATCACGAAACAGTTCCATAATATTCGTTCGGTATTTATTTATTTGGGTTCGACGCCTTACAATATCGTCTATCGTAGCTATAGGTCTTATTGGGTTTCGATCGCTCGCTTTTTACGAAACGGGTGACCATAAATCAGCTACTTTATTTTTTCTTACCCATTTTCATGGTAAGAAATAAAGCAGATGAGAAGTCAATAATTTGTCGGATTACGTTTTGAATGGAAAGGGAATCTTGGCAGATATATAGGAAAGGCAATAAGGCCGAAGGAAGATACGTTTGCCTGGAATTAAGCTATATGTAAATCACTGTGTATCATTTACCGGATATCAATACTTATAATGTATATGTACAATAAATCGACCATTTTAATTTTATATTCGATTTTGAATTTAATACAAATTTACGATATATTTCGAGAGTTAGATTTACTTCTAAGTTTTTTTTCGTAAAATAACTCAAAAAGTTTTTTTTTTAATCTCAAGTCTGTATGTAGTATCTCGAATACTGCGGCCTTGTTAGCTAATCGTTAAACTAGAGAAGCGGTCGTTGGTTTAGTAGCCAACTAAGTATACATTTAATTACAAAACCATCGACGAACTGCTTGATAATCACCGAGGTATAAACTATAAGACGTACCTTTTTTAAATGCATTACAAACTTTAGTTTGCACAAGCACACTAAGGAAGGATTATGTAAAATTTTGATCAAGTCGGTTTGCTACCGATTAATCTTCAAATATGAGATATATCATATACAAGTCCAGGAAAAATATAACCCTAAAACAATTGCAATGATTTGTGTATTAAAAATGTTCGTTGAACTCCATTATAAAGACAAAAGGTACAGTAATGTTTACCAAATAGATACTATTGTCAGTTATTTACTTATTTATTTCTTATATCACACAGTATATTGTATTTTATTGTATAAAACCTAGGTTCACAATAAATGATTCGAATGTACAAAGTGAAATGCACGAGGCGACCTTTGAGTTGAAGCTACGATCTCTTCCTTTGGGCAAAGGACCAATGAAAATATGCCAGAAATATAATTATTGATATAATGAATTAATTAATAAATACCTACATAATATTATATTTCCTTGTGTAACTAGTGTTAAGCATCGATACTTCATATTCTTGTTTGAAGTGTGAGTGAGCAAGCTTCATATGATTTTTGACGCGTTGACGCGTTCAAAAATGAAGAATTTTACAGTATGGATGACTGCAGGCGAAACTGACGTACTGCTATATGTTACGCTGTTATATATGTATACAAGAAAAAACATCAAATGTTAATAAATGAAAGTCTCGCTACGTCATCTTTCTATAGAACCGAGTCAGTTCGGATAGTAAGTATCTGTGGAATCAGCTAAAATCTTCGTCATAGATTGTTAGTTACCTACCAAGATGTCTAGTGACCGTATCAATATTAGTTATAGTTTTAGTAGCTAGTCATAGTATGTCCTTTATCACATAAAATTCTGGCTTCTTACATAGTCCACGACAAAAATACAGTGTTAGACTCGACTGGGTCACTACCGTGCTTCTAAATAAAAAATAAATAAATGATTTTGTTAAAAATTACATAATATTTATATATAATTATGTTTAATATAGTATGGTTATTAAAGAGATTCAAAGGGCAATCGAGAGAGTTAATGAAGGCGCTACGTATGATATAAAATAACAGCAATTAGGCGTAATACAAGCCGCGAGCTCGAAATGCTTCTACTTACAATGTGTGACAACAGCTACTTCAAACTTAGGACAAAAAACGATATAGTTTTTAAATACAACAAAAAAATATCTAAAAGTACTGCTCTTTTTTTTCAGTTGTAACACTTTGCCTTTTTTTTCAAGAAGAACTACCACTGTTTATTTTAGTGCAGTTTGTTAGTTATGGATAATGTTGATCGGTGGATGAGCCAGTAAGGTGGGCTCAGTCTAAGATGTTATGTTGTGTCTGCAATTGGAGTAAATATAGATACAGGTGACATAACATCTTAGATAGCCCCATGGTTGGGGGTGAATTGGAAGGTTTGTGGGTGTCAGGAAGGTAAACATTTAACATCGCTTGGTTAATTTTCTAAAGTAAATTAGAAAAGAAATAACTCAAAGTTGGAAGCAAATATAGGAAAACTCATTGGAGTGTATACACTTACAGTTAATTACTATTTCCTTTTTGTTATAGTGACAAATCCCATTTATGATAACAATACGATCAGCGATATAATTATCGGCATTCAATTAAAAAAAAATACGTTCGTTATTTATCGATTTTGAAATAATTTTGATGGAAATCTGAAATATATTCAATATTATTATTATATGATGACATAAGATCTTTCATCTTAAAAATATGTTCTATGGTTGGTGTGAAATATTTTATTTATCTAATTATTCATATTTAAAAACTACCTTAATTAATATTCCTAAGTCTTAATCATACGCGGTTTCGTACTAGAAACAATGCGTTAAGTTTACGCGGTTTCCTCCACCTGGTATTAATTTCCCGACGACGGGGTACAACTACCCTCCCTGTGAAGACGCACAAATTAACACCCATTAAAAATTTTAATTTAATATTAAACTATAAACTTAACAAATAAAATATTATGTTTTGTTACAAATTTGAGAAGTTTTGATTAACCTGGTAACGGCTTACGGCTAGCGGTGTTTCGAATTTCAGTTCACGGCTCACTGGAAATGGAAAGTCAAGACGTTTTTGTTATATATGGAATTATAGTTTCAATCTCAAAATCCAAAACCAAGCTTTTAAAAGTATTTCCAAATTGCCAATTAACAAGATTCAGACTGGCATGAAATTCAAAAAATTCTCTATTCCACTCATTAAATCATTTATTTAAACTATGTTTACTGGGTTAAGCACCACCCATTCATCACATATTCTACCGCCGACCAGCTATACTCAGTATTGTAGCATTTCAGTTTGAGTTGTGAGTGAGCCAGTGTTACTACAGGCAAACGGGACATAACATCTTAGTTACCAAGGTTGGAGGTGCGGTGGCAAAGTAAGAAATGGATAATATTTCTTACGTCTACGGCAGCCATGACTACTTACCATCAGGTCGGGTCAGGTCTATTTGTCCTATCGCTTACCTCATCTATTAAAAATGTTATCAATTTTATTTAAAATAGTAAGAACATTCATGATTCGTAACTCTTTTTTATGACACATGATAACTTGCTTAGAATAATACAATATAATGTTCTATAAGTGTATTTCTAATATTTTTAAAATCTTATACTTAAGACGATACTTAACGATCATAGTAACGTTGAATTACCCGTGAAACCAGAACAGTTAGTACTAGAATCGAAGACATCTTAATCTAAATAATACGTAGACAAAGTAATCTCTAATATAATATTAATTACTTGTTGTCTCGCAGTAGCAAATAAGAATGTCTATTTATTCTGTCTGGATTTTGTTAAATAATTTCAGACAGACAAATATTTACATTTTTAGCGAATTCACAATATTGACATCGTCTGTATTCGCAGTCAACGGTCTCTTTATTGTGAAAATCATAACAAAAAGGAATTTTGAAACACTCCAAGCCAAATTGCATATAATTGGATACTCCTCGTCACGTCTCAGGCTACAGAGCAGATTTTATGGATACTTCAATTTACTATTAATATTAAATAATCGGATGCCCAAATAAAGCCGTCGATCAACATTGCTTTTGTCTAAATTCAAGCCGCATGTTTGTGTTAGTCAATACATTTAAATGAATCCGTACGAAGTTTTGTGTGTCTATACAACAATGTAATTAGACTGTGTACCCGATGTAAATCATGTGTTTTTAATTTAAATTTCATTATAAAATATGTTGATAGTCTCGAGTTGGTTTCCTAATAAAATAAAAAAGATAAAATATTTTAATCTGCCTGTATATACATAGCCGAGATGGCCCAGTGGTTAGAACACGTGCATCTTAACCGATGATTTCGGGTTCAAACCCAGACAGGCACCACTGAAATTTCATGTGCTTATTTTGTGTTTATAATTCATCTCGTGCTCGGCGGTGAAGGTAAACATCGTGAGGAAACCTGCATGTGTCTAATTTCAACGAAATTCTGCCACATGTGTATTCCACCAACCCGCATTAGAGCAGCATGGTGGAATATATAATAGCCTTCTCCTCAAAGGGAGAGGAGGCCTTAGCCCAGCAGTGGGAAATTTACAGGCTGCTAATGTAAAAAATGTAATGTATATACAGATATAAGTGCATGTTGTGTTCTCCTATAATTGGTATTGGTACATTTAATATTTTATTGTCTAAACTTGTATTTTTTGTATTACATATGTACCTGTGTTAGAGTTCCATATTAAATAAATAAATAAATATAGGTATGTATATACACTGTTTCAAGGATATGAATGAATTGTTAATCTAATGAATAGTTCAATACTTACTCTTATACTTAGTCAAAGTACAGCGATGGATACTGTTGTAAATATATAGTATATTTCAATATATGATTGAAAACGATCCGAGTTGATCTGCATATATTGATTTCGTTCAACCGTTACGTTACCAGAGCATACCATTAGGAATAATCGCGGGCCTACAAAGTGCCTTGCGGGACACCGACTACGCATACATTAGAGAGCCCGGGGCCAAGTTTACATGTTTTATTAAACCGTCAGCCCCCAAGGACGTGTTGTGAATACAACCGCCGTCCGCAGCTCGTACATCACCAAGATTCATAACATGTGCCGCTAATTTACGCGTGTATCTAAATTTTAAGCATAATGCAGTGAATACAATGTTGTTGTACGAGATGATTACGGTACGGGCTATTAAGCTTACTACACATATCTAACGTTGATACTAACAGCCACTCCTTTGTCAAAGTTTATATTCATTTCATGTTTTTTTTATAGTGGAAACTTTGTTTACCTAAATGAAAAAATATATATTACGGTTCAGCTAACACTATCGATTTCATGTGTAAGTAAATGATCTTAAGAAAAGTTTAAATATATTTATTGTATTTTTAAAGGACTATTCATTTATTTAACTTATTTGTAAATTTAAGTTTTTTATCCTCGTAATGTCCTTACAAGTCAATTCACTGGTGATAGGCAATACATTGTGTGAAAGACAAAATGGTTAGAAAGAATGTTACTTGTGAGATGACAACCGACAGAGAAGTATGGAAGAAGAAGACATGCTGCGCCGACCCTGAGTAAAATTGAGATAAGGGCAGGAGGAAGGATGAGGCGATACATTTTGTACTAGCTATCTTATTTTGTATGATATTAGTTTTTCTATTTTCAATATGAGTAATATAGTAATAAAAAATATTTAATTAATAACTTAGCTATGATCAAAATATATAATAGATTACGTTTTAGTAGCGCTTCTACTTAGGTGGATCTGATACCTTATGCAGATGTGAATAAAAAAAGGTCGAATGGTTCAGAAAGGCTTTACCATTTTGTTCTTTTTTGATCAGTTCCAGTTGTTTTTATTTCGCGCAACGATACAAGTTGGAATTTTGTAGAGATTACATTATAATTGTTCACGTTTTTATTTGTTTGCTAAAGTAAAAGTAAAGCCTGTAAATTTTCGGCCAAGTCCTCTACTTTTTATAAGAAGGTTTGAAGATCATTACTCTATGAGGCCCCAATGCAAGCTTATTACATGTGTCAAAGCTTAATTCGACTCATGTTGATTTGCTCACGATGATTTTTCAATGAAACTAATAAATTATAAACACAAACTGAGCTCATGAAAATTAGTGTAGGTTGTTAGGGTTTGACGCTGTAATCTTTGATTAAGAGTATGAAAAGTGCTCTAAATTCTGGACCATATTGGCCCATATATGAGTACAGTCATTTCTTTACTCAATAATTTAATATATGTGCCAAGAATAATGTATACCTAATACAATAATATTAAAGGTTAACTAAGTATAAAGGTATGCTTATCCCTTGAAGAGCGCATATAAGAAGAATAGGAAATAACCCTCAAGTTCGGTGCGGCTCGATTGAACGCGGAAGGCGGAGAAAAGGGAGATTTGGCACATTTTGAGAGAGGCCTGATTGGACGATTGGCTGACAATTGATCGATCGTTTGACTTAAGAAACAAAAATTATATTCAAACTTAGTTATACTATTTTTATTACATACATACATACATATATATAACTGTACATATTGACACACGAAAAATGTTTTCACTTTGAAATAACTCTTAAAACAAGTGACTTTAACGAATGATATTTACTCTGGGACTAAAAGTATAAAAAACCTCATACATGTGCTCAGTTAAAAATAAGTTAATCAACCAACGAATTGCAAAATAAGTCGATAATAATTTATTAGGTATTCATGACATTACACGGCTTATTATATGTCAATAGTAACATGGTCTGGTACTTCAAACAATAGTTTCAATGCGCTCAATTCTAACCACATCAGTGATATTGAATGTCGTTGTAAGTGTTCTTCAATCTGTAGCAATGCAGCCGTTATTTAGATATTATATGATATACAGAGCCGAGTTGATCGAGTGGTTATTACGCGTGCATCTTAATCGATGATTGCGGGTTCAAACCCAGGCAAGCATCACTGAATTTCCATGTGCCTAATTTGAAACCTGCTTGTGTTTGAATATCAATAAAAATCTGTCACATGTGGATCCACAAATCAGTATTGGAGCAGCGTGGTGGAATTAGCTCCAAGAAAGAGGAGACCTAGCGTAGGGACATTTACTGGAATTTTTACAGATTTGTTTGTCAATCGATAGAAATGGTCTCTTTAATAAAATAATCATTTTCTTAAAAGAGCGGATAAGTATCAGTATCAGGATTTCAAGTCCAATACCAGACTTGTCTAATCAATCTAGTTTAATTTGCTTTGCGTAAGCTCGTCAGGGTAGCAGAGTAGGGTAGTAGTACCACTGAGTCATTAAATATTCTACTGCCAAACTCTGATTGATTGACCAGTGTAATGTAAAAATAAAGGCATTAGGGCCATACAATTATTTCCTATTATTTCTTGTAATAGCGATGTGTAAAGGTGACCACTTACCATCAGGTGGCACATTTCAACCATCCGGTGCCAACCATCCGGTTCAAAATGTTACGTCCCTTGTGCATCTAGTTGCACCATCTCACGCATTTTTAAAACTCGTACAGACTAAGTTGTTGCTGGTTTGCGGTAAATATGTGAGGAATAGGCGTGTACCTACCCAAATGTTCTCGTACGATGCCCAATATTCTGTAAACCTTAAACTCTAATAAAAGGCTTGGTTATTTAAGGGAACTCAAATTTTCTTGTAAATAAAATCGAACTCGTTTCGTGTCTGCGCATATCACATAAAAACTTCAAACTGTTAAATGCGACATTTTTAAATAAATTTGTGAGAATATGTATCGTAATGTGTAAGTTTGAATTACACTTATTGTAATCTAGGCTTATAATATTAGATACCATACATTTTATTCGCATTGTAACCAGTGTTAACTTTTTCCAATAACGAAAAAGTCGTTTAAGTTACCCTCATCAAATAAATAACATCTAATCTTGTTACGGTTTTATATTCTCAACTTTGATATTAAAGCGTTGAACTACAAAAAGAATATTAAAGCAAGGCGAAGAATGAAACCATTATAATAAAATTTTAATTTACGTTTAACGTTCAAAGTAAATATTTACATCCGCGTATAATGACACAAAACGGCCGGGCCGTGTTTCCTTTCATAACCACTTTGAAATATCCTGCGTCCCAATTACCCTGCTTACACCGTATCAAATCAGACTATGCATCACCCATCAAAACTTAACAAGCGTGTACTTTTTACGGCAGAGAATAAATCGCGCAATGGAACAACAGATAGTCGTATCGATTGCTTCGAATTTTTTACTGGTCAGAGATCGTGGTACAGGAATCACGATTGAGACATACAAATGTTTGGCGTGGGATTACTTTCCAATTGGAACGTGCCTACGAAGACGGCCCTGGATACCACTTATTTGAGTTTCAATTATCCACAATCTGTGAGCAAATACTCATTGAAATGAGTTATGGTATGCATATTAGCCAATTCTGATGCAATTTATGTGAGGATTTCGAGTAATAATTGCAAGAAAAAGTCTTAAAGAAATTTTGGATAAGCCGAGAGGACTAAGTGGTTAAAATCGTAACTTAATTATGTTAAGATTGCGGGTTCAGACCGAGGCGAGCATCACCATATTCCCATGTAATTAAGGTTTTTAATTTATTTAAATCTCAGTGGTGATGGTAACCTACATGTCTTGTGAGATGAAAATCTGCCAAATATGTGCCATCAAGTGCCGTTAGCTATGCGGATGATACGTTGGTGCTGGCATCTGGGGAGATTTTCAAGAGAACCAAAAAGTTCGCTGTGTCTCGGGGTGAACATTGTCGTCGGTAAGATCTGCGGGTTAGGGCTTCGTACTAAATGAAACTGTCTGTCAGATTGTATTTAAAATGTTGAAAAAGAGGAATTCCTTAGTTTCTTGCTGGTTCCTCGAGGTAAAATGTACCTTTCTTTACATTTTATAACACTACGATAAAAAAGTGCTTGTAAAAATCTGATTTATATTGATTCAGCCTGTCCACGATAAAACATCTCGCATCTCGCTCATTCGCGCTTCATTATAATGACAATACTCACTACTCACTTATTCTTAACTCATTAGAGTACTTACTTAATATTTTGGGGTTTTCCGTTATTTGTTAAGTTGGTTATTTTTTCGTCTTTTTAATAAAAGAAAGAGACTGATCTAAATAACTACTTTTATTTAATCTCCCTTACGTAATGAAAATCGTTCTCTGAATCAGATAAAAGTTTCTGACTTTCACCAATTGACTGCCTCTTTCCGTTAACGTTTTCCAAGTTAAGAACTTGACTGAGAGTTGCGACAACTTAGAGCATCCACTTTTTGTGCATTATACCTTTTAAGTTTTCAAGTACACCATCTAACTTGTCGTCGGTAGCAATTTGTTCCATTTAATTGTAATTATCTCTGCAGAAAGAAATATATTTTTAACAGTTTATAATACAAGTGGATTTGTCCCGGGTTCGCATGGGTAGTCGGAGGTAGCGAACCTTTTTTTTGTAGTACTATTTAAGTGGGAACAATTACTTCAACACGCATACGCAAAACTCAATTAAGATTAAATCTGTACTTTAAAAAAGCAAAATTATATTTCCATAAACGCCCAGTACCAAATCAGTAAGGTAAATTAGTTGACATTCCTAGTATGCCTTTGAGGGTTACATCGTAAATACATACGCCTATGAACCATCTCCATAAATCTATCAAATACGAAATCATTCGTTATATTTTCCTAGAACTGAGATTAGTTTATAAATACTAAATATTTTTATAATAATACTGAAATAAGTAATATTAATTTGCTTTAAAATAATTTTGTGCAAGCCAATGTACAGCGAAGGCATTCTTGTAAAAAGACCCTCTAAAGCTATTTTTACAGTCTAGGGCTACAAGCAAGTAAAATTAGCTGCTTTCGATTAAAATTTCGCCTCGTCCATATCAATATATTATAGATTTCGAGACGATTTTAGTTCAACCGTTTTTATACAGGCAGCCTTAAAATAACTCCGTTCAAATAACAATGAAGTGGATCGATAGATGACAGTTGAGTGTCTGTCGTATCTCCACTTGCGTATTTTTATTATTTAATTAAATCTATACTGATATGAATAAGCTTTAGGTTTAAACAAAAAAAAAACAACAATAAATTACTACTACTACTAATAATAACACGCCACGACCGACGGGTCGGAGCAGAAACGCTTAACGCTGGTAAAACTGTGAAGTTTAAGTATAAGCTGAAATAAATGTACATTGCTGATATATATTTTTTTATTTTACTTAAATTAGACACTCAACTAACAACTTTTGGCGTCTTTGGCCTTAGCGCGTTGTTTGTGTAATTTCATTTTGTTCTTCAATAAAATACTTTGTTATATTATGAAATAATAATTACGCAGCGGTTATATGTTAAAAGAGCACACCCGACTACAAATATTATTGTAAGTAATATTAAAATTGATATGATCGTTTATCCATAAATACAAATTATATCTCAAATGCATTAGAAAGTAGTAGAACATTCTGAAATATGCTATAGAATGCTGAATATCTATTTTAGACTGGGGTATGCTAGATGTCAGGAATAATGGGATGATTCCCGAAAAATGTGCCGCTTAACTATTCAAAATTCAAAAATAAATTCGACTCAGTTATCATCTGAAAATACATTAATTTTACGTTTAGAAGATGAATTAAATATAAAGCAACAACGAGTACCGATTGTCGGCGATACCGCAAAGAATTGTCAAAAAGACTTAGTAGTTACTCTTTAATGTATGTAAGAAATCTTTCGAAGCATGCAGATTATCTCAGGAACACGGTTACCGATGCGAACAAGATAAAAAAAAAAACAATTTAGTACATTAACAACTCGGTATTGCGTCCGTGGCTTTGAACCTACGACCTTCCAGTGAGTTTTACGCATTCTATCTATCGAATCAAACTTGCCCTGTTGAACATTATCAATTTTGTTTTAATTGGCTGGATATAATTTTTTTCTAAACAAACAAATAACAATATTGTTTTAAATAAGTATTTCTGTAGAAGTACAGTTAATATATTTTACCTTAATTCTGCCAAGCTTATGATCAAGTACCAAGACTACTGCGTCAAGTTCATGAAGGTTGTAATAAATGATCGCGCTACATATGTCCCGTGTATGAACTGATAGATGGTAACCCTGTACCGGGCTAGCGAGTCTTGATATTTATTACCAGCCATCGTCCCTACTTTTATAGCTCACTCGGTGAATAGATTAAATTTACATTTACCTGAACGATAATATTTGTAAGTGCTGTTTTAACCTGCAATATTCGAGGTGAATGTTATTTATGAAATACATTATATATAAAATAATTATTAGTTTGAATACAGTGCTCCGATATCCGAAAAAATGCAGGAAAATAAACCTTATCTATCTTTATCTTGTCTATGCTTTAATAAACATGGAACTTCTTTAGGGATTTCTAGACACAAATGAGTATTTCCAGGCTGGATTCAAATTTTTAAAAATCTCATTTAAGGGACGTTGTATTTCACATAAAACGGATACATAAATTGTAAACCAGTATTTAATATTTAAGAAGCAAATAATGGGGATATTGCGGCTATATGATATCTCGGGGTACTTACGCTTTTTTCATTACGTAAATATTTCAAATAATTTTGTGCTAAATTACTATTTATTATTTTATTACACACCTGTTGATGATATGTCATTTATATTTTCATATAGATCTGTTATTATTTCACAATTAGCGAGATCGTTATCACCGACTCATTTATTGTATACAAAGTTCAATTTGAATTCAGTGGTAAACGCATAGTAGAATAATATCCTAAGAGAAATCGATACGTTGTAGAACTTTGAATAACATAACACACTAAGGCCTAATAGCAGAAATAAAAAAAAAATGATATAAGTTACATCTGTACTAATGCGTAGAGGTTTTTATTGGTAATAAACTGAAAAATAAAACGATCTACACCAAAATTTACGAAAATGATGATGATGTCATGCTGACCGAATTAAGTCCCGGCGGCCAATCTCAAAGGACACCAGCCAACTACGCAGGACATAACATTATAGTGCCCCTGTGTTTGTGCACACACTGGTGCACTCTCTATTTCTTCAATCTCAAGATCCGATGTGACGGCGAAATCGATACGACCGGAAAGAGATCAGGCGCAGGAGTTTTACAAGCCTTCCGAGGTACATATCCGTACTTTTAACTTCCAATCTCCGAACTGCAACTATATCGGGCCGACCTGGAGTTAGAATCCAGAATCTAAGAATCTATAATATAGCTACTAGACCAATAAAACTGAATATGATTAAAAATGTTATAACTTTCATCAACAATATTATGTTGTATTTTTAGTCGTTAAATGCTTTCAATGGGAATCGATCAATCAGTGGTTTTAAATGGCTCCTTCCATACACTAACACTGTATTTGTAACATGTATTACCAAATCCTCCAACCACTCAACACCCTTATTGGCCTAAGATACTATATCCTTATTACGATTTCAGTTACACTATTCCAGTCATAACGTTTTTATAATATTATAGTTAACTAGCTTTTACCCGCGGCTTCGCTCGCGTAGAATATGAATATATTTGCAAATTAATTTAAAATATTACGTAAATTTAAGACCTCTTTGTATACCACATTGGTGTGTATTTCAGCCCTTAAGGTAGAATATCCGGAAATGCTTAAATGTGAATCAACTCATTTTTAATCGGTAGCCCAAAAATAAAATTTCATGCTTCTAACATCAAAATGTCGGACTTCCAGACTAACCCACAACACAACAACAACACAGAAAACCAATGAACTTTTTCTACATCGACTCGGCCGGGAATCGAACCCGGGACCTCGGAGTGGCGTACCCATGAAAACTGGTGTACACACTACTCGACCACGGAGGTCGTCAACTTGTATACATTATGTCAATTTCTACTTTTTACCTTTGGGCGTAAAATATCAAGAAACGCTTAAATACGTATCTATCTACTCATTTTTAATCAGTCGCCCAAAAATAAAGATTCCTACTTCTAACTTCAAAAATGACGGTCTTCCAGAATATCCCATATACGAAATGTCACCCCTATTTTTCTCCTTAGGCGTAAAATGTCCAGAAACGTTTAAATACGTATCAACTCAAATTGAATCGGTTTCTCAAAAATAAAATTTCTAGGTTCTAACTTAAAAAATGACAGACTTCCAGAATAACCTATATACGGAATGTTAACCCAATTTCCCTCCTTAGGCGTAAAATATCCTTAAACGCTTAAATACGAATCAACTCATTTTTAATCACTAGCCAAAAAATAAAATTTTATGCTTCTAACTTCAAAAATGACGGACTTCCAGAATAACCTGTATACCAAAATGTCAACCCCTATTTCTCCCCTAAGGCGTAAAATATCCAGAAACACTTAAATACGTATCTACTAATTTTTAATCAGTATCTCAAAAAAAGTTTCATATTATTGATTTAAAAAAATTACGGACTTCCATAAAAACTTTCATCCCTTATTTCACCCCCATAGTGATAGAATATCAAAAAACACTTAAATACGTATTTACTCATTTTTAATCAGTGTCTCAAAAATAAAGTTTCATGTTTTAACTTAAAAAATGACTGACTCCCATAATAACTTCCAACGTTTATTTCACCCCCTTAGTGGTAGATTATCTAGAAACGCTTAAATAGTTATCTAGTCATTTTTGATCAGTATCCCAAAAATAAAGTTTCATTTTTCTATTTTAAAAAATTATGGACGTCTATTAAATTTTTTCCCCTTATCTCAAACCCGTAGGGGTAGAAAATGAAGAAACACTTTAATAAGTATCTACTCCTTTTTAATCAGTATCCCAAAAATAAAAATTCATGTTTCTCAATTAAAAAATTACGGACTTCCATACAAACGTTCAGCTCCTATTTCACCCCTTTAGAGGTAGAATTTCCAAAATTCAGGTATCATGATATGTTAGTTTATAAGTATACAGCCTAAAGTATAAGGTTTATGCTTCTAGTCCTAAAAATGAGAATACTTTCAACAACTTATAATCTTTCTTCCCCCTTTTCAACCCCTTACAGCACTTTTTCCAAATAAAAAGTAGCCTATATCGGGCTCTAGACTATTTGTGTACCAAATTTCATTTAAATCGGTCCAGTAGTTTTGACGTGAAAGCGAGACAGACAGACGGACAGACAGAGTTACTTTCGCATTTATAATATTAGTATGGATAATATTAAATATCAATGTTTAGTTATAGCTGGATCTGCTCAGCCTGGTTTGCATAAAGCTCTACCAATTTCATTAGTAAATTTTTAATTAAATATCTCCCGAAAAACCGTTGCTTTTATTTTTAGATTTCATTCAAAACTAATCAATTACTGTAATAAATCCGGATGAAGAGAAATTATAGCCCAGTGGTTAGAACAGTTGTAGATTCAATTACTGACTTATATTTATATAGTTTCGGTCGAGAATAATATTGTGAGGAAGCCGGAAAATCTGCCACAAGTATTATTATATATCCGTCAACAATCATTAAAAAATTGTGATGGAATAGTCTCCAAATGACTGAAGGTTTCAGCTCAATGTTCCACACATTGGCAGGCTAGTATATGCTACTGTGTTAAATACAAACATGCATAGTAATACCTCAACACGGAATCCAAGAATATCTAACTAATCCTTCGCTCACTTAGCTGTCTTGACTAACAACAATTTTGCAACAAAACCAAGGCGAATGGAAACTATGCAATTAGTTCTAGACTTCGAGCTAGAGAGATAGGCGCCTCTAGCTTATAGGGTACGAGTATAGGTACTTTGGAAGACTTATATAGATTAAAGGAAGTGATATAGCCCGTCTTGTATTTTGATAAGTATTATATCATAACAATTTTGTTTTAATAACTTGAATTAATAATTATACAAGAACATGTAATCACATCAATTGTGAAAATTAAATACGAATGAAACTGCGAAGCGCAGCATCCTATACTTATCATAATATATATAATATGATTATAGTTTCTAGTTCCGTTGCTGTCATTTAGCGGAATAAAGACTTATTCACTCACAAAGGTGCTCTATGCACGTATAATTATCGACTGGAATTAGTATGAGTGGATTTCTAACTGACAATATATCTTAGTGTGCGTGAGATGATAATGTAAGAAAAAAATACTGCAAAAATAAATACAAATATAGATCTATTAATTTATGTCGATAATGTAATACATCTTTGTAAGCAAACAGATACATGTACTCTACATAAACTGAAACTACGACGGATCAATTCTATGGCCATGCGAACTGCGGTACCGAAGTACCACAAAAAACTTACCCTTTTTTCTAGTTGTAAGACTATCCGTAAGTAAATAGATTTTGAGCTATGAGGTTCTATGCAGGTTTATTTACTAACGTATGGCATCAGCTGTATTAGAAAAGGAAATAGAGTATACACATACATATATAACTTGCAGTCTTGCACTACTATTTTCCACTGTAAATTGTACTTATAATATTGTAGTTTGTGTAAGTAGTAATTGTTTTGTACTTTGCCTCTGTATAATTTTATTTTCTATGAAAATTATACAATAGCTTACAGGCAGATTACACTATAATTAATGTATATATGTAAAAGAACAATGACCAATTTTTGTCTACGTTCAAAAAAAACTTTTTAGCTATATTTATAATTCTACTAATTAATTAGTATTGATACGGTTAAAATTATTATTTAGGCAGACTAATCAAATTAATCTTCGCAAAACGGAACTCAAACCCGGAACTTCAATCGGAGTCAGATTTGCGCCAAGTAGGTCAAATTTACAAAACCTTATTTAGTATTCATGACGCGGATATACGATAAAAATTTATTTGGAAATGCAACTTGTATTTGTGGTTTTCGGTTAGTGTACTATTGGAATTTGAATGTCGTTAAAATATATTAAATATGTTGAAATTAATGCATGTAAAATACCAAAGACTCGCTGCACAGTTTTTCCATAAAATCACACGTACAGATCATTAGCAATTACTATATTTGACAAAACACCCGCTGTTTTTGACCATTTCTTCTCAATTCAGGGTGCTTTCTTTTTCGATCTCGTGATAGTTTGTAATTAGACAATCAATAAGTATAAACCTTTACTATAGAATAAAGGATTTTGAGTTTTGAGTTCTTCCACTATTTTTGTATCGAAATAAAAAGTTATGGCCATTGAGAGTATGTCATGTGGGAAATCTATTCTCAATCATTCTTCAGATGAATGTCCCATCGGCGCGGATAATAACACATCGACTGCCCCATATCGTGCTCCGCCTTGAGTCGATTTACCTCGTCTTAAGGGGTAACAGAGAATCTGACCAATTGTTTCACCAAGTATCAAGGGTTCATTGAAATAAAATCTCAAGTCTGTCATTATAATACTTTCGACTTTCAAAAACTCCATTATAGAATATGAATTATTTGTCTTGAAATGTTTTTGGAACATTTATTAGTCTATAATATTTTTTAATTTATTCAGTATTATTGTATATTATAAAGTATGTATTATAGGATTAAATATGTATATGTATTACATATGTATATAGAAACTTCTAGACCAAGGAATCCTCTCCTTTTGAGGAAGTCTTTTAGAACCTTTTACACACGCTTACACTACGCTTGCTGCTCCAATGCAGGTTGGTGGATGTGATAGATTTTCGTCACTTCGTGCAACAAAATACATTTAGTTGTGTTTTTCGGGAGTCGAATCCTCAATCTTCGCTTAAGATGACTCGTGCCACTGAGTCATCCAGCCTGGAAAGCTAATCCGTGGTAAATAAGATTGGATGAACATAAAAATCAGCAATACATCTAGAAAGTTAAAAGATTTGTTAAGGCCATTTTAATAATTAATTTTATTCAAATAAATATATATATCAGGGCACAAAAGTGCTGTGTGTAGCAAAAATTATGTAAATAATCTCAATGAAGCAATTACGTATATAAACTTTCATATTTGTATTCATTAAATCCCAAGACCAATTTATAATTTCGTGCGTGTTGGAAATGTTTTTCGAGTATTTTTCGAGCAATTACGTTGAGAAATTGTAGGGATTGTTCCAAGTTTTTCAATATAAGTTAGAACGATATTTCGGAACGATATCTGCGGGGAATAATCATGGAGGTATCTGATTGCTTTTTTTAAATTTATACACCAACAATAATAATTATAAGATTCGACTTGATACGAGTTATGAGCTAATGTCCTCACTCAACTCATATACATACATACATGTAATAAATTGGTCAAAATAGTATATAATATTTCATTTTGAAATCAAGTCAAATTTAGAAAAAAAAAGGGTTTACTTTTTGTTTATTGTAATAAATATTGATCTAACAGATAAATGTTCTTTACATAGCTGAAGGCCTTAAGAAGATGCATAGTTATTTTTGGTTCATACAATTTGCACCTAGAAATAGTCGTTTCTCAGCAAAATGCGGTATTGCTGTAAGCTGTTATAGATCCGAATTTGCAAACCACGGCCTTGTCTCCCTACTCCCGTCCGTTGTAACAAAGCACAGGCATCAGTGGGAGCCTGGCGGTCGAAATACATACGAGTATATATTTACATATTAGCCTCGCGAAAACTCAAAAAAACAGCTAAAAATCTGGTAATTTCGTATAAAATACTAAAATTTTTTGTTCTTTCGTAGCCATTTCAAATAATAGTTTTGTATACGAAATTATACAGTAACAATGTATATATGTGTGAAATCTCACAACATACGTTCAGTGTGGCGTCATTCTATAAGCTGCGTGGCGGAACTCCCAATTGCATCGACACAGTGCTCCTGTGCACCTAGACCGAGTGCCATTTCACGATCCCCAAGTGGACGAAAACAAAAAACTGACATTCAAAAGTACAACAGTAATTATTTACAAATGACGTCGTTTGGCGCAACCCTTATTTCACGGGACAATTTTATGACAGACATAATTGTGTTAGGTAACATTAACATTGTATTTAATTTTTTTTACAATTTCATACACCATTGGAGACCATAATTATTTACTTTTACCGTTTTCCATAAATAATTCTTACGTGGAAGTTGTCCAACATTTTGCTCCAACCTGACAGTAAAGCGAGCCATTGTCAAAGAATTTGAAATGTATCTTTATAAAACAACGAAATAATCAAAATGTTCAGATTTACGTTGGATCAAATACCATCCGACTTTTTGTGATCAGAGCTGATAAATAGTAATGGCGAATACAATGCAAATAATGTGAGAACAATGTCAATTATATCGGGCGTTTTCATAGGCAGACCGCATGCACGACTACGCGTTCGTTGTGATGTCGAATGTTAGACAATGTGGCCGCTCAGAACTACATTTAACTGTAAAACTCAATAAATGAAATGAATAAATGATGCAAAATCCAGTCTATCGACAGCGATCAGTTGCGGACAATAGGCGTTTTATAGGAAAGATCAAAGAACAAGATGTTCAAATGGACAATTGTTGAAAGCTTTTGAGACTCACATCTATGTTGAATACTGTAACTTCGTCAAGTGGATCAAATATAATATATATAGTTAGTAGTTACATTTGGCAGTACATCTGCACCCTGGAGTGCGAGTGTACTTAGAACGAGAAACGTGGCCGATAGAGTGGTACGCCCACCGCTGACAATATTAAAAAGCTTCTCCTCGGGTCGTTAAACAGTCGCTATCTTATTTTTGTTTTATTAATGAAATAAATTAATTCAATCATACTCAAATTATTTGTCGTTGGGGGAGAATATGATTTCAACCGTCTTGGAGCAGAGACGTCAAAATTACGCCAGAGACTATCAATTTACACATTTCTCAAGAATACATAAGTTATACGGAACAGGTAATGATAGCATATACATACTCATACATAAGTTTACTCTGAATTTTAACTAGTAGCATACTGAGCTCAAATCAAATCAATTCAGGGTTTCTTGTTGGAGCGCGTTTAGATAAACTGAGTTTCAATAATTGACTGCATATTGACAAGTAAATTTATTGTGCTTTAAGTATGAAAAAAAATAATATATGGTTTCAGTGCTGCGATGAAGCTTACGGCAAATTTGGCCATTAACTTCTTACAATTAAAGTTTAAATTATCCAAATTAGTTTATTCGTTTCGAAGATTTTTTCTGGCTTTATTATGTTACGTCGAATGGAATGGCGAATGGATGGTAAGTGGTCACCCATCCCTATAGCCATTGGTTATTTAAGTAAGAAAGATTAATCATATCTCATGTCACCAACGCGCCACAAACAATGGGGACTAAGATAATATACCCCTTGCGCTTGCAGGAACACTGGTTTACTCACCCAAATATTGCTGTTTGGCGGTAGAATAAACGGTGAGTAGTTGGTAGCTACTCAAACAGATATGCACTAAGCGCTTTATACAGACAGACAGACTTTTTTGAAGTCATCTTAATATGCACGAGCGATTTTTCTTCATGATCTTCGGAAGCCGTACAATTCATCTTCTAGACTAACGAAACAATTGATCAGCAGTTGGACTATGTTTAATTGCCTCTTTGGTTTAGAGTTTGGAACTACGTAGAGTTTCAATCCCGTTCCATGAAAAGTAAGTAAAGCCGTCGATCCTGCGACTGATAATCATAAGGTACAAATGAAGATGGCAAGAAGGTTAGAGGATGATCTAGAAAAGGTAAATATTCTGTAAATATTCTGCAAGGGACACGCACGAGAATATTCCTCGAGATAGAAACGAGAATACAATATTATATTTGTCATTATTATGTTGAAATACTCAGAGGTACAATAAGGTATTATTGGAAAACGGATTTTCTTGGTCTGGCTTGATATGTATCAGCTACTCATCACACATTCTATCGCTAAGCAGCGATATATAGTATTGTTGTTCCAATTTGAAGAGTAAATGAGCCAGTATGACTCTGTAGTCATGCCTGTGGCACAAGTATAATATGTCAGTTCCCAAGAATTTTGACGCATTGGTGACGTAACAAATAGTTATTATTTCTATAACGCCAATGTCTATGGATGACCAATTATCGATAGCAGCCCATTCGCCCGTCCACCTACTTACGCCATAAAAGTAAACAACGACTCGGCCGATTTAAAGGAAATTTACAGTTAAATAAATAAATAAATAAATATTGGACAACATCACATACATTACTCTGATCCCAATATAAGTAGCTAAAGCACTTGTGTTATGGAAAATCGGAAGTAACGACGGTACCACAAACACCCAGACACAAGACAACATAGAAAATTAATGAACTTTTTCTACATCGACTCGGCCGGGAATCGAACCCGGGACCTCATAATAAATACGACTTCAAGTCCAAAAATATTGAATACAGAAGTATAATTTCGTATGTTCCCGTACTTAACTTCCCATCATAATATAAATACAGATTCACAAACCAAAGTAACATATTCTCAAAGTTTGTAAGCAGTGAAGTTGTTGTGAACCGATGTTAATTATTGTATCGTGTTTAACTCTCCGTGCTTACGAGATATATTTATGTAGCGAAGCAATTTGATTTAAGAGTATTCATTACATTATTTGAGGAAAAAAGAGGATAAATGCAGAATGTATGACCAATTAAATCATTATAAATCATTATAGGAATGACAACACACCCATGCGTGGGTGTGTTGTCGTTCCTATAATGATTTAATTGACATAATTTGTATAAAACTCTCTATTTTCACCAGCGAATTAAATTAAATTTCACCATTGAATATGTTTTGTGTATATTTTGTTGGCAATCAATGAAAAATAAATCTGTAAGACACAGCTAGATAGCTACTAATTTGTCAAGTAATAAAAAAATAATAGATAAATTAGAAATATCCACATGTGTGTATGGCACAGAGGCATCCATAGGATTGAGACACTAAAAGCTCGCCCGTTTGCTTAATGCTGAACGTGCTCCGACCCGTCGCTGGCCACGTCCCGCCTGGCTTAGAGAAACCTACCTATTTGTTGTGAATTTTTTGACAATGCTCAAAGGTGCCACGTGCATGCTTCGCGATTTGCGGACAAGGATCCGAGTTAATTTGCCTCGGTATTTATGCAACGTTCAAATTTACAATAAGCAGATACACCCTAACATCTCCTGTAACTAGATTCCCTCTGATTCGTACATACCTGTAGATTGATTTAGTGACATTATTTATTACGAGCTTAACTACATAAATGTCGCCATTAGTTTCTCTATAAAATATTAAGCCGGTCTTGGCGGACAATTTGATATTGTCGTCACACACAATAAAACTGTGATAAACGTTTGCTTAGAGTATGGAACATTTTGTTACTATATAACTTGGTCTGGAAACAATTGATTTATTTTAAAGGTTGCTTGTTTGAAAAATAAAACCACAATCATAATTTGAGGTACATATCTAACGAAGTTATTGTTATTATCACATAGAGGCGAGTATTACATTAAATTAATTGTTGAAGTATATACATAAGCTTAATGCAAAATTCATTCTCAAATAATGCCTTAAAATAGTCAAGCAAATAAACACAAACCCAACACGAATATGTCACGAATTTAAATAAATCGTGACGCGACAGAGCCAGCATCAATACGTCAAAGATAACCAAACGTGAATAATCGTGGAGTGGAATATTTGCATTTATAAATGATTCATGACCGGCTGTTGTCCGAGAAAACATCAAATTTGATCGCCGTAGCCAAAATTTTGGCTATTGGCCGTGCGTGGTCTCGAATAGATATAGTCGATCAACCTTAATCGATTGCTCGATTCATTCGTGTCGTTTAAGTAGAATTCTGAATTGTTCTAATTGATTTTGTTGATGGCAATGTGTACGGTTTCAACTGTTTCGTTTCCATGTTTGATGCGATTAATTTTGATACAAATGTCACTATTTTACTATGTCAAATAATCAATTGGACCCAACTTGGAGTCATTTAAATAATCTTTTTTAAATTGACGTTCTTTATATATTACAAAATAAAATAACATGTATTGACTTTGAATTTTCTTTGAAATTTCTAATATAACTAATTTCTCAAGTTCTTTGTTTATTAAAACGAGTTAATTTTCATCGAATTGAAGCCTTAAACAGTGTAATAAGATCACAACTAATACGGAAATTATAAAGTTATATTTTGTCTCTGTATATAACTAGCTGTGACCCCGGTTTTGCTTACTTTCAGTTTAGATTAAACAAGATTATCATATTCAATTGATTAGTTATCACAGTCTCGACAAACGGTTTTGTCAATGTTATGTGTAACGTAATATCTAAACAAGCCGATTGAGACAATATTTAAAATGTTACAATTTTAAAAACAAGGAGCAGCTATAGGTGTATGATTACACAGTATAAAACAAAGTCGCTTACCGCTGTCTGTACCTATGTATGCTATCTTTAAAATTACACAATGGATTTTGATGCGGTTTTTTTTTAAATAGATAGAATTCAAGAAGAAGGTATTATGTTTCTCTACTATATTGTGTATGTATTATACATGCACAACGTAGTAGAGAAACACTGATAATTTTAGAGGTTTCTAAAGTGATGTCGTAAATAAACACATTTTTTGCACTTACATTGCAAACGCTGTCTGAACCCTACGAGATAGATCGAAATAATGTACTACAGTATTGTATACCATAAGAAGGTCTTCAAAAAAATCTGCTGCTGTATATGTCTGTCTCTTAGGGATAACCCACGACAACAATTTTTATCCTTTACTTTTTACGAGAAATAATGGCTTATTTTCGAAGCAATTTTAAGCAACACAGCATTAATTCTTTTCGAATTAAGTACCTCAAATATATAGTACATTTAATATAGATCAATATGGCCCTTTACAGCATGTAATTTAAATGAATATTTTCAAAGATATTACAGATTTAAAACCCAGGGACATAACGGCTTTTATTGTCTAATGAATGAAAAACTGTGAACGTTGTATATAAAGACTTGCTGTATTATATTTAGTATCAGCATTGCATCCGTGCGGAGCCTGGGTGGGTCGTTAGACTACTGCATACTATATACTATATTTACTTCCTACTTACTCAATAACCTTTTTGTATTATTTTTTTCTAAGCTGCGTTTAGTCTCATTTGAACAGTGTTTAAAAAAAATTATAGCTTATACTTATTTACCACGAAAAGATATAAATTAAATAATTTTAACTTTAATTACTTGTTACTTAAAATCAAAACCAAAAAAATACAGTGTTTAACTTTTAAAAATAACCATAAAATACATATATACTATTTATGAGGTCTGTGACGAGAGCGAATAAATTTTGCAATTTCAGCCTAAGTTCTTAGCTCTCTGAAAGTTCTCGTATAAATAATATAATAAGTGTGTAATAAAAGTATTTCGTACAAGCACAAAGTGCAATTCATTGAATGCATAATTACCACGTAATGTAAAATATTCAAAATAAACACACATTCGCTACGCGGAAACGTAGCATTAGGCTACATGTGTTCTACGAGTGCTACGACAAAATGCAGCAATTAGGTGTGTGCTGTTAGGTAACACTTGTTATAGTTTAATTTATGAAAAGCTTTTACATGATATAAAATTATTGACAAAGGAATTTAAGAAATTAAATTCTAAGAAATAATTCGGAAATAAGTTTTAATCATATTAGGATCACTCACGAGCTCGGATAAAAGACGTCTAGACAATTTTATCATTTACAATAAAGGTGTATTCGTAATATTAGAATATATATATATATATATAAATGTGATATAAATAGTAAATAATAGTAAATGTCCCACTGCTTCAAGGTAAACTCTTCCAATGTCTTCCAACGTGCGGATTAATTTAATTTGTAACAATATACTCAGGAAAACTCAGGCGAAAACAGTTGTACTTGCCCGGGGTTTCAACTCGGCTCGTGAATAAATATATTTAAATATAGCTTAATTAAAATGTAATCGAGTAACCTACACATTGATGGCCATCTCAGTCGCAAATAAACTTGGGAATGGTGTTTGCATGCCAAATTTAATTTCGTACTTACTCCCTCCGTTTAGGCGCAAACAGTAGATACGTAATGAATAAAACATCTCTTGCTCATACATCGCTCTAGCTGACAGTGTGTGGACACTAAATGGGCGAGTCGTCGACGATGGTTGATTGATAATCAAAAGTATTAAAATATTTTTATTTTATTTTTTTACTATTAAATGAAAACATCCATATTCGAATGAAACAAGAAATAGGTTATTTATGTGTGAGATCCACCAGCATAAAACAATTGTTTTTGTGTTCGTCCGGTCGAATACAGAACATGTACAAACATTTGAACGTGCGCGCTGGATGCCGCTGGCTTAGTGTTTGCAGAAATAATAAGTACTGTTAGGAGAAGTATTTTCGTGACTATTGAATGAGTTATGTTATTATTGATAAGTTTCAAAAATCAACTAATATGATAAAATAATTCAATAGAATTCAATTTTTAAAAAAGGCTTACTATTTTAATTTTGAAAGCAAAATGAATGTTACTTTAATATAATCCTGAAAAAACCGCTAAAAAAACCGGGACGTCGTATCGAAATTCCACTCAAATAATTTTACATTCCATCGATATTAATGTAAAAATTCCCGCATATTTCATGGCCCTAATCGAGCGAGGCAATATAGAGCTTTGACGATTTTCTTTTCAGAATTTCAAGTGATTCTAAAGTCCTTTAGAGTTGTATAGCGCTGCATTTTATGTGCTTGCACTTTATCTATGTAAAAATGTACGAAGCCTTATTGAATAAGGTATATGTATGGACGTCCTTCGGGCTTATTGGGTTTGTTTATTTATGACACAGATGCGTTTTATTCATACTAACACTTAGATATTTCTATCAATAAGAGCAAACACACACGACTGTACTTTAAGATAGTGGTTTGTTTTTTATAGACGTGGACATTTTTTATGGTACTATATAAACTGTTCAATTCTGAAATTGTGTCCTTGTAATTAGTATATCTTATTCACACTCACTAGTCTTCATTCTGTCTTTATTAAAATGACGATACTTTATTAACTATTAAATAAGTATTTGAAAAAGTTGCGTATATTTTAAATGAACTATGAATAAAATGATAAAACTGCACATATTTTTATTATCGTTCTCTTGCTTTAATTATAATTCTGTGTCTTTCAGTTTAATTATAATCATGTATCATGCTAAAAGGTTATATCACTGCTCATGAGATATCAAATTTGCTAATTATTAAAGTCTATCAATCATATTAAGATAAAACCCTTTATTGAATAAAGAAACATTACACGTACTTGTTGATTATCAAATTAAAAATTATCTCTGGTTTTGAAAATAAAAATACATTGACCTGAGAAAAACCAATGAATTAAATTCAGCGGGCTTCTTTTTGTTAGTTTGTGATTATTTACAATTATTTAATATAACAAAAAATTGCCCGGAGACGATTCATATACTCACCAATTTAATAATAACCTTTTGCAAAAAAGTGTTCTCTGTAATTTTTTGAAATTTAGCTACGGAGTCATTTTGAATGCATTCTGGGATACTGTTGTAAATCTGTATACACTGTTTCACAAAAGAGTTACTCACTCTAGGCGAGTGATTCTTGTTAATATCTTGATTTTTTGATTGCCCCAATGATTCATTTGCTCCTAGGTTATAGATTGCGCGACTAGCCCTCTTCGTCTAAGTGTATGGATACCGGCTGCGCTACCAAAGCACAATACCGTGAGACATCATACTGTGAAAGTAACTGAAATAAGTCAAGCGAGACGTATTAAAATCGGTAAAAAGTCATTTTTTTTTAACTGTACTAGTTCAGTAAGAAAAGAATCGATAAAATAAATTCAGCGAATTTTTTTTAACAATTTTTACTAAGTGTGTATTATATATTAATCATAGTTGCAATCTTATAAAAAAACAGACACACATAGCAAACATACAAATTGATACATCGGAACATGCTACGCATAACAACGACTTTCGTTTTAAAGACGATAGCCAGCTTACAATAAATATATTTTTAGTCGAAACGATCTGAAGGCGACAGTTTTATTACCGACGAGTTTTATTACATAAAACGTCAGAATTTAAAATAAACATTGTAAACGATAAAGAAATATTTTTATGATATTAAATTGGTTAACACGAATGTTGCAGTGCTTTGTGCAAGTCCGTCGGGTAGTCGTCGGTAGTGCGCATAAATGGTTTCATATATCTGTATCGATTACTTCTTTGTTTGTCTCGTTCAAAAAACGTCTAACGCACACAGCCCTATGCAATGCATTAATAGTCATGAGCATGTTGTTAACGCAAACCCATAAAATTTTCCTCTGCTAAATAGTGCCCAACGCGGCTAAAGAAGTTTTCACTTCAAAAACAAATGAAACGAATATTTAGAGAGCGTGAACAGTCGTCTTCGGAAGGAGAGCTATCGCGCTAATGTCGGCCGCAGCGCTTTTAATAATACTATAGGATATTACGATGTAAAAGTAATATCCTACCTCCTAATAAAAATACCAATTACCATACATAGTTAGAAATCTAATTCTCTTAGCCACGAATGCTGCAGAATCTACTCGCCAACATATTAATATGGTTTCCATTCCAACCGTGTCAGCATTTATAGTGTTATCGAGGAATTATATTGTTCAATAAGGTTATATGGTTTCGTATTTTGTTACCGTAAAATAAATATCGTATTAATACTAAAATATATATTATTAATACTAAAAATAACGACACTTAATTAAATAACAGAATATAAAGGCGCTGCTGTACAAATCTAAGCCGATTGGAATGCTAGCAAAAAAGGTAGCAACATTTTTCCGTTGAATCGCGATACTTATCACTGGGCAAAAAATGACCGCTCCAAAAAACCAGTGCTCTCGTGCCCAACAAATATAACATAAAAATATATAACAGCTTCTAATACAGGTTTTTGCACTATGTTTTCCAAGGTTCAAGTGTTTCAACTGCAGACGTAACAAGACGTAACTTAGAAAGTATAATATAATATTTTAATTAATTTATTTAATTTTTTATTTACAATTTTTTAATTAATTAATGTATTTTTACTATTTAGTAAGTACTATAATATCTAAGTAAGTGTAATATTGATACTCTATGCCATTGTGACTGAGAGAAAGCTAATCATTATATTTTCATCTTTAGTTCATTAATTTTTCATTCTATTTTCCATATTTGAATGAAGTGACATCACTATACTTGGTGAACGTCACAACAAATCTAGGTTAACTATGTTATTCATTAAAATTATTCATGAATAGTTAATATTCGAAATAGTATTCTATTTCGTCAATTTCTTTGCTCAATTTGCTTTATCTATAAATTAAATGTCGAAACATAAAGTAGAAACGTCAACCAGAGACAATAATAATAAACATATCGATATTCAGCTAACTCGATTCACAGTAACTGTATGCAAATTTCAATTGTATAAATAATTGAATAGTTTACAATTCACTCCATGTCTGAATTTAATCCATTACGTTTTTCTATTCTTTAGATAACCGGAACCTACAGTGAGTCTGTCGAGAAATTGAAAGTACAGACTAATTACAGGACAGAGACTTCACTTCACTTTAAAAAAAATTACTGTAATATTTTTAATTTTAGTCTTTGATAATTGACTCATTAAGATATAAGATATGATCTACTGACCATGATTTATGTACCCCATGGCCTCGTATTGAATGTATATTTCGACTTAGTACGTATGTGTATAGCGTAATTTCAAATCTCTTGCTTAATTAATATTTTATAACTACTAAGGGTAAGCTAATGCTGGACACAAATTTGTTGAAGTAAAACACAAAACGTCAAGTTACATTATATCTGTGTCGAAATAATACAAAATTAACTTTGCAATTAATGATTTATCTATATAGTAACTACTCTGTACACAGCGAACGTAATTGAATCTTTGTCAGAAGAGAACCGATCCTCTGAGATAACTGTGACATATTTGCATATGATGCAGCGCAATATGCCGCTTATAAATGTGTTATGCAGAACCGAGGGTATATAGAGCTAATTATTTTGTAAGTAATATTAAGCGACAAGCTCGCACTTGTGACCTTAACCACAATAGATACTCGCACGGTATTTTATTCTAGCGAAAACTTTCTTAGAATGAATGTGTACTTTGATATATGTGTATGTCTTGTGACATTTCTTTTGTGTGTTTTACAACAATTTAGGGATTCCCAATGAAACTCTCATTATGTTTTTTTGTGGCATTGGTTGGCGGACGAGCTTATAGGTCACCTGATAGTAAGTGGTCACCCCCGCGCTGTAAGAAATATTAACCATTGCTTACATCACCTATGCGCCACCAACCTTGGGAACTAAGATGTTATGTCCCTAGTGCTTGTAATTACACTGGCTCACTCGCCCTTCTAACCGAAACACTACAGAGTACTGTTATTGGCGGTAGAAAATCTGATGAGTGGGTGGTACCTACCCAAACGGGCATGCTCAAAGCCCTACCACCAAGTAAAATTAAATATGATTTAAAATTATTTGAAGTTTATGCTATCACTGCTGTGTCGTAGTGTTATTTTAACTAATAAATACAATGTTCAATGAGCTAATAAATAGCTGGACAACAATCTTCATTTAAATATCCTACATTTTTTTAGATTTTGTAATCACCGCTGAGCATGATAATTTTTTAGACACTCAGTAAAGCCTTCTAACACGTGTTCCGCTAGGATATATCAGTTCAGTCTATTTAGTCTGTAAGTGTTTGTTTTTTACACACACATCAGCCCGCATTCGTCCACTGCTGGACATAGGCCTCTCCAAATGCACGCCACTGTGGTCTATCTTCGGCAACTCGCATCCAGCTCCTGCCAGCCGTCTTGCGCAAATCGTCACTCCACCGTGCCTGAGGACGTCCTACACTACGTTTGCCGAGACGCGGTCTCCACTCTAGAACACGTTTTCCCCAACGGTTATCGGTTCTACGACAAATATGGCCAGCCCACTGCCACTTCAGTTTACTAATCCGGTGGGCTATGTCGATGACCTTGGTTCTCTGACGGATCACCTCATTTCTGATGCGATCCCTCAGAGATACTCCGAGCATAGCCCTTTCCATAGCACGCTGAGCGACTTTAACCCGGTGGACCAGCTTTGTCGTGAGTGTCCACGTTTCGGCTCCGTATGTCATGACGGGTAGGACGCACTGGTTGAAGACTTTCGTCTTAAGGCACTGTGGGATCGACGATGTGAAGATTCGTCGTAACTTCCCAAATGCTGCCCAACCTAGCTGAATTCTTCTATTCAACTCATCCTCAAAGTTGTTTCTACCTAATCGCAATGTCTGCCCGAGGTAGACATATTTTTGAAAAACTTCAAGGACGGTACCGTGTATCGCAATCGGTTCCGGTAGAACATGTTCATTGAACATGACCTTGGTTTTATCCAAGTTCATCCGTAGGCCGATGCGCATAGAAGAATCAGCCAGCTCATTCAGCATCTGTTGTAGGTCCTGCAGCGTTTCTGCCATGATGACGATGTCGTCTGCGAATCTCAAGTGAGAGATGTACTCGCCATTGATGTTAATGCCACGCCCTTTCCAGTTCAGCGTCTTGAACATGTCCTCCATTGCATTAGTGAACAATTTGGGGGAAATAACGTCCCCTTGTCTCACTCCTCGATGCAATGGTATGGGATTCGTTTGCCGACTCTGTACTTGGACGGACATGGTGGCGGCCTTGTAGAGACATCTCATCACTTGGATGTATCGCCTATCAACTTGGCAGCGCTGCAGGGACTCCAGAACAGCCCAGATTTCAACCGAGTCAAAGGCCTTCTCATAGTCCACGAATGCAAGACACAGGGGCCGATTATACTCATGGGACTTCTGTATAATCTGCCGCACTGTGTGAATGTGGTCTATGGTGCCGTATCCGCTCCGAAATCCGGCCTGTTCCGGGGGTTGGAATTCGTCGAATCTTCGCGCAAGACGGTTCGTGATCACTCTTGAAAACAGCTTATAGATGTGGCTCATTAGGGATATGGGTCGATAGTTCTTCAGCAGGGTCTTGTCTCCCTTTTTGAAGAACAGGACGACCACACTCCTACTCCACGCCTCCGGAGTTCTCCCTTCGAAGAGGACAGAGTTATAAAGCTTCTGGAGCTCCCTCAGTACGGGTTTACCTCCTGCTTTTAATAGCTCTGTTGTAACACCGTCCTCTCCAGGGGCTTTTCCATTTTTAAGCTGTTTAAGAGCAATCTCGATTTCGCCAATACTGACTTCTGGCAGGTCTTCGGTGAAATGGCGTGTTAATGTAGCTCTAGGATCCTCATTTTCGGGATCAGGTCGAGATGCATGCGATGCGTATAACCGGCCGTAGAAGTCTTCTACTTCCGAAAGAACTGCCGGCTTGGAAGAAACGACTTCTCCACTTGCTGTGGTCAACTTCGTCAGGTGGCTTCTTCCAAGAGATTGTACGAACACCTTAGACCCCCGATTCTGCTCGATGGCTCTTTCAATCGTAAGAGTATTGGAGCACCGGAGGTCGTGTCGTACGCGCTTGCTGATCTCTTGGTTTAGTTGCCGTTTCTCGGACGAAGTGACAGGTGGGTTTTCACGTCGTTTCTTCATTAGCCCTAAAGTCTCTTCCGAAAGTTTGGACTTTCTGCCCTTACGCTGCATGCTACAAAATCTCGTGCCTTCTTCCCTGAGAATTCTCACTACATTTTTGAGGTTCTGGTTTACGTCTGTTGTGGTTTTCACGGCAGCGAATCGGTTCTCCAGGTTTGACTGGAACGTTTCAGATCCCGCAATGGTTTGAAGCAGGGATGGTCGGAGTGTAGACTTCATCAGACGGACGCGCTCGGCCTTAAAATTGATATTCAGAGAGCCTCGGACAAGTCGGTGATCACTACCGGTATTGAACCTGTTGATCACTGAGACGTCTCTGAATATGTGCCTTTTGTCCGTCATGATGAAATCGATCTCATTTTTGGTCATAGTGTCGGGGCTTTGCCACGTCCACTTCCTTTGGGGCTGCTTCTTGAAGAAGGAGTTCATCAAGAAGAGCCCCTCTCGTTCGAGGAAGTTGACAAGCATTTGCCCCCTATGATTTCTGCTTCCAAATCCATGGGGTCCTACTACCGATTCGCTACAATTCTGTACTCCCACTTTAGCGTTGAAGTCCCCCATGACAACGTTGTAGTGGGTTTTCGTGGTGGAGTGGAGGGCCCTCGATATATCATCGAACATTTCCTCCACTTCATCGTCCGAGTGTGTCGAGGTCGGTGCGTACGCTTGTACCACCTTGAGGCTGTACCTCTCGGTGATCTTTACAATGAGGTACGCTACCCTGTTCGACACACTGGAGATTTCCACAACGTTGTCAGCTAGGGACTTATTAACCAGAAACCCAACGCCTCCTTGGGATTGTTGGTCTCCCTCTCGGAAGTACATTAGGTGGCCCGATTCGAGGGTTACGGTGTCCTCTCCCTCTCTACGGACTTCACATAACCCTAATATGTGCCACCTAATTTTCCCAAGTTCCACCTCGAGTTGCGCTAGATGCGAGTGAAGCCGTAGCGTGCGTCCGTTGTACGTCGCCAGGGTCAGTCGGTTGTGGTGGCCTCCCGTAGCCCGGTGATTCTTAGCACCCCCCGTCCCGCCGTTACCACCGTCGCCACCATGACGAGGAATAGCGGGACCGCCGGGAACTGGGGGCCGTGGCTTACCTGTTTTCGGCATTTGGAGGTATTGCCCATAATCGCCACGCTGGGCAGGCGGGTTGGCGATCGCAGAACGCAACTTCTCGCACCGGTGACGCTGCTGCCCGTTACCGGCCTGTGGTATTTAGCTACGCCTATTTTTTGATGGTTATACCGCCATCAGTCGGTCGCCAGAGCCTCGTTTGCTGATCGGCAGGATGCACCACGGGCAGGTGAGGTTGGCTTGGAGCGCCAAGGTGTAGTTTGCGCCCCCTTACATCCCATGTTTTTTATATAATCAAAAATAACATAATGGTCCCTACCATACATTACATTACACTTGGTGTAAGCCCGCCTGGATAAGTACAACTCATCAGATATCCTACCGTTAAACAATAATACTTAGTATTGTTGAGTACCGGTTTAAAGAAGTGATTAAGATAGTGTAACTATGGATAATTTTGCTCCCAAGGTTGGTAGCGTATTGGTGATCTAAGGAATGCTTAATATTTCTTACAGTCCAAAGTTTATGAGCGATGGTGACCACTTACAAACGTGTTATCCAAGCCTTTAACATCTTTTTCATAATTTGAATGTTTTTGTATATTTAAGTACTCTATCTATGTTATGATGTTAGTACATGTTGTTTTTTCTTAATTGTGTTTGATGTATTTATTAATGTAATGAAATAATTATTATTTATTTTATTTATTTATACATAAAAGTTTACAAAAACACAATACTTATAGCTAGCATCAGAAAACCACCCAGATTTGTAATAAATGCTAACATAGAGTTAAATCTAGATTCTACAGAACATATATATATATATATTATATCACTCATGGTTACGATAAAGCAATGGAACAGCTCGACATGGGCTTTCAACTTTACGAAGAACGCTTGAGTTGAAGTATATGTATCAGAGTGCTGTTATTAATAAATATAAAAAGTGACGTCAATTTTTTTCTAAAAATAAGCGTGGTACGATGTAAATTTTATATAAAAATCTTCATAAACACAAGACAAATGACAAATATATTTGTTACCGTTAACAAACCGATGACGAATTTTATATTTGTTTATGAATACGAAGTGTTAAGCCCCGTTTTTTGCTGGTCAGATAGCGGTTTGTTCGGAACCCGAAACGAGAATTTTACAACATACCTGCGGTTTCGTTATCCGTAGCGAAATGTGTGTATTTGACAATAATATCCTCGCTATCCTTATTTGCATATATTTGCAAAATTAGCACAAACTATGAAACTATTTCGTAAACGTTTTAATATATTCGACATGGGTTTAATTTGTAATTATATTTTAACTACTTTTTATGTAATTGAAGCAAAGGCTGCCTACCTAAAAGTGAATAGCCCTTATCATTAGTGGTGTTTTTGATTTTGTTCTATGGCGTGTTTGTTTTTATTTCGTAATAAACTGTGGTCACGATGAGAGGCGTTAAGTTTATTTATAGTTATATTATCTAAGATGGATTGCAGTGATGCTTTGTTTATTAAATAAAAATAAAGTCATTATAAGTGGATGGCTGTATCACTGTCGCGACCGTCTCTTAAAAATAATTCGAAACGATACACACGAAAAGTCATTCACTACAAAGAGTACATTTCGAAACAATGAAGATGACGTCTGAAATCTACGAGTTATTGATGAAGGCGGATTCTTATATGAATATTGTACATGAATACCATATATCGATAAAAATAACCTCATACTTAAATTGTGGTGTTGCCTCTTAACAAAAATATGATAAATACTAAAATAAAGAAAAATCAAATTAAAGATAATACACACCAAGTTCACGGACTACATGTCTGTGGAGCTACAAATCTATCTTAATATTATAAACAGGAAAGTAACTCTGCCTGTTATGCTTTAACGGCCAAACTACTGAACCGAATTTGATTAAATTTGGTATAAATTAACCCCAAGGAAGGACATACGCTACTTTTATATACATAACACCTGATGATCTGTCCTTTCAATTCGAGCGAAGCCACGGGTGCCTATTGGTTTAACAATAAAAAAAGCTTATAACAAGTGTAGTTTTAACATATTCGAAATGTGAATTCATCCGACAAAACTTGAAAACGACAAGTATTCATTGATATAAATTCATTATGAGAATGAATATATTTATCGATTTATACGTCAGATAGCAAGATGGCCGAGTGGTTAGAACGCATGCATCTTACCCGATGATTGCGGGTTCAACTAGGCACCGTACCGTTACACTACCAAACAGCAATAGCAATAAGAGTATTGTACAGCGGTTTAAAGAGTGTTTAAGTACAGGCCTAAGTTCCCCAAGTTGTCGGTGCATTGGCTTGGTATATTAGTAGTATATTAGTACCAAAATCTATAAAAAGTGGTGACCATTTATCTCCTACTTAAAAACCATACTACAACTAACTAACAAACACAAAAATATTTGGCTACAAATAAATTGTTTATTTTGAATATGAATACGATTTCTCTTACACCCTCTCTGCGAGTCCGTTCCCGATAATACGCATAATTATAATAACCGTAACGCGAAATATTCGTAAAAATCATTCACTGTTAATAATACCTCTTATATGTTAACGATATTCACTGACGTTGATACCAATAACTGAGCCTTTGTTTGCGACGGACAAAGTGGAATAAATCGCTTCGAAGCACAGCCATTGTAAACAGATTCAGTAAATAAGTATATAGTCCTTTGACGAAAATTCTATAGAAATGGACACTCAGGATGGAACCGAATGGACTATTTCAATGTCGAAAGAAACCTTAGCTTACAAGTTAATGTTACGCTTTCAACGATGTTGTTGCGTTGAGTGTTATTTAAATTCGATTCGGATTCGATAGAATGTTACTCTTTATTGGTGAGTTCCGGATCTCAGAATAAATCAGTGATGTTATACTTTACATAACCATGAGGGTAAAACACTGATAAATTTACAGGTAAAGTCATATGTTATTTTATAAATATTTATACAACAGTCAAAGTCTATTGACTTAATTAAGGATTAGAAAACGAGTTCCGAAAATTTAGTTAATCGCGCCCTATCGATATTTAATCATATTTGCAAGGGAATACAGTCATTTTTTATATTTTTTTACGATTACATACAACACGTGCTTAAAAATAATTTAAATATCGAAGTGACAACAATAAATTGTTTTACATAGCGAAATCACGAACAGATGTTGCTAAATATTCCCCGATAAATAGAATATGTGGCCAGTATAACGATTTGTGTGCATTAACACAAAATATTGATGTTTTTTTCCGATTCCTTGCCGAAGTTTAAGCGAAAAATTTGTGATGTTTTGTCAAGTTCTGTCAATAAAATTTAGCTGTGGTAGTTTATATTATGTGATATTCTTTCTTCTTTTGTTATCTGTATTTTTTTCGTAATATTTTTGTAATTGAAAATTCTTTTGTTATCTTTTTTTTTTTTTTTTTGTAATATTTTTGTAATCTCAAAAGATAAGTATTATTATTAAGCAGCTAGACAGTAATCTTCAGCAGTGCTGTGTACGTCTGTAATTGGTACATACATCAGATAAGTATCAGTTTTAAATGTTTAGTGTTAAGTGTTTAATGTATGTACTGTTGATGTGCCATTCAAATAAAATAAAATAAAAATAAATAAAAGTGACTCCACTTTACTCAACTTTCAAGCACCGATCTGTTTAACACACGGATAGTCTAATTATATTAAGGCATAATATAAAAGAAGAGCCGAGATGATCCAGTGGTTAGAACGCGTGCATCTTAACTGATAATTTCAGGTTCGAACCCAGGCGAGCACCACTGAATTTTCATGAGCTTAATTTGTATTTATAATTCATCTCGTCCTCGGCGGTGAAGGAAAACATTGTGAGGAAACCTGTATGTGTCTAATCACAACAAAATCATGCTACATGACGTGTATTGTACCAACCCGCATTGGAGCGGCGTGGTGGAATATGTTCCAAACCTTCTCCTCAAAGGGAGAAGAGGCCTTAGCCCAGCAGTGGGAAATTTACAGGCTGCTTATGTTGCATTGTATTTTTTTCATTTCTTTTACGGACACATATTTGTAGTTTTACATTGTTTGGTGAACAAAGGATTAAAAAAAAATACTCGCGCAAAGTCAGTTTGTATCGCTAGCTTTTCATAAGTTCGATCCAATAACCTATCATATTCAATTCCTAGTTATTGCGCAGTGAGATTTGATATCGCTCGCGGGTCGCCGGTCACGCTGGTCCAATCGTGTGTAAAACGTTCCCGCGGGCACGCACTCATGAAATATTAATATTATGTACGACTCGCTCTGCTCGCGACTTCGTGTGCCTCCACGTTAAATGTCTCTCGAGGATCCGATAGTTTCTCGAGATCTTATGTTTTGATCTCGGATAAAAGTCACTTTGCAAAGTTATTTCGAAAAAAAATGTAAGGTTATTTTGGTAGATCGATAATATTTTTGGAGACTAAGAACTAACTGACTTTATAAAGTAAACTTTGATATAGTTCGATATTAATTATAATTTTGTATATTTTGGTAAATTTTTAATGCAGTTTCATCCTCTCTTTCCTCATTCCAATGTTTTAAGTTTCATTGCATTTCTACATATTACATAATACATATTTTAAATAAATATTTAAAATATGTTTGCATGTTTATGCAATGCGCGCAGATATCGAGAAAGATAATGGGATTCATGTAAAACATCATTTTTACATTACATTAGCAGCCTGTAAATTTTTCACTGCTGGGCTAAGGCCTCCTCTCCCTTTGAGGAGAAGGCTTTGGAGCATATTCCACCACGCTGCTCCAATGCGGGTTAGTGGAATACAAATGTGGCAAAATTTCGTTTAAATTAGACACATGCAGGTTTCCTCACGATGTTTTTCTTCACCTCCGAGTACGAAATGAATTATAAACACAAATTAAAAACATAAAAATTCAGTGGCGCTTACCTGTGTTTGAACTCGAAATCATCGGTGAAGACGCACGCGTTCTTACCACTCGGCCATGTCGGCTCACACAACACAACATAGATAAATGTATCCTAAAATCAAAAATAAATAGTTATTAGATGATATGTTAAAATGTATTCCAACTAGCTGAAACGATTCAATCACAACTACAACACAAAGACAGACTTTATTATATACCTTCACATTTATAACAACAGTCCACGCGAAACAAGGTGCAGACATGGTGCAAACGTAAAATAATAAGACCCACTCGTAAGTTACAGTTACAAAGCCTCTGTTAAAGATTTTTACAATTTCTTTAAGCGACAAAGTTGAAGTTTAATTCATACTTGATAAAATGTACTGCGTATTTATTTAAGTTGATTGCAAATATCGATCCAATGGCTCTGTTGTCTGTAATTGAGGCTACGTGAGCTGGTACAAATAATGTTATGACTGTGTTTTATATCAGTATCGATGTGTGCTTTCTTTGCGGAATTATTTACAAATATTGAAAAACACACTAAATAAAATAGATAAAATAAACAAATGTCGGCGGGATAGCTCCGATAACGCGTTTGCAGTTGTGTCACGTTATTTTTTTCATGCTATGGGTGGCAAACGAGCAGCAGGCTCACCCGATGGAAAGTGACTACCACCGCCTATGGACAGCTGTAACACTGGGGTGCTTGCAGGTGCGTTGCCGACCTTTAAGAAATAAGTACGCTGTTTTCTTGAAGGTTCCCAAGTCGGTGAAAGCTGGTTGCTGGAGCTCTCCAGTTTTTCCGCTTCAACGCCTTCAGCATACTCGGAGTTGTCGCGTTTTTTCCATCTCAAGCCGCCACTACATAAACAAAAGAGTAATTGTATTTTAACTTACACTATTGGTATGGCATACACTAGTTTGTAAAACGTTAACCGTTTACCACCTAAAATCATAATTCCATACAAATTAAATATATTTAAAGTCAAAGCGAAGCGAACGTTGCACGCAAACACAGAAGTATTTACTCGTTTTTAAATAAACTTATTGTATACGAAAACCAAAATAATGAATTATTTATTTATAAATACGCCTAAGCTTATATCATTAGTTTTATGGCATTCACTCGAATACGGAGCGTATGATTTCAGACTGTATGTATGCATGTATGAATGTATGTTCATCTGTTCACACATAACTTACCACCACTAAGCTACTCATCATAATTCGACGAAGAATATATCTTTCGAAGCATCTTGAACTTCTAGTTACTAGTTATATGTGTCGGCAAATTTAATTTATTGTATTTAAAAATGTAATGTGCCGTGTTGAGTTTCAAATGAAAGGCCTTAATTAGTGCATTTCAAATATATTTATATATTAATAACTCATGATAAGCTTGAATTAAAAATTTTGTAATGATAATTGGGTTGAATAAACTTTTCTGAGTGCGATGTTGACGTTGTATTTTTAAAAATTTACTTGTTTTCGAAAAGTGTAATGGAAATTGCTGCAAAAAAAAGCAGAGAAGAGCGCCGAGAAACTGTATTTTTACATTGCCATAATATTAATTATGACTTTGTAATAATGTATTTATTTCGTAGTATTCTTTTTTCATTTAATCGTTTTTACTGCCACTCATTTGCCTCCCTTGTAATAAATCTGCCCGATGTGTTCACACTGAACAAAATAATTCGTATATATTTAAAACTTTATAATATATTTAATTAATAGTAATAGTGTATATAAAACCTCTTTGCATCTCTGTTTCTTTACTCTACCTTAAGGTTGCCTTGAAGAGATCGCTGTTTTAGTGATAAGACCACCACTTGTGCATCTTTGATGAAAGTGACTAAAGTATGTGTTCATTGGTGTACAATAAAGTATAAAATATAAATGAAACGCTACTTTAATTTATCATGCTCAAATATTTAAAATCATTCGTAAGTTTTTTTTTGTTATAATGTAGGCTAATAAATACACATAGATCTCAGCCCTAAGTATTACAGTTTAGTGTGAGAATATTTGATAAGTGGGTGAGTTCTACCCAGGTACGCTAGCATAAAATTTCACCACCAAGCAAATAATTCCAAGTCCTTCATAACAATACCAGTAAATCGGCAGCAATTGTCGCTTATTCTTGATATACAGCGTGACACCAAATCAAATAATCCTTCGAGCGGTGTACTCACACGGAATCCCAAGATAATACCCGCACATCCAACCGAGAGAAATATTATTCGATAATTCTAGAAACTGCGAAGAAAAAGTCGGGAACAATAAACAGCGCGTATTCAAATGAGGGGTGGTCCCGCGGGACGCGCGGGGCGAGAAAACAATGATAATATTACAAACTTATTTAACGTACGGCCATGAAAAGAGCGGATAAAATATTAACATGAAATTGATTGTATAGGTACAGCGTAAATGCATACTATTCTCTTGTTTTTGCACTTCTATATACGTTGCCAGAAATTTTAACAAACGAGAGGTAATAATATGATATATCTAACACATACACTCATAATAGTCAACCTAGTTGATTAAGTGGGCAGAATGTAATTTTTTTTTTATTTCCAAAGCCTTAACTTAAAGCATTTAAATTGGAATATCTAACCTATGATATCAGGAAAAATAAAGAAAACGTAGAAAAACAAATTTTTGTTGAGCGATAACTGGTGAGCGGACGGTAACTTCCAGATGTATGAACGCCACCACCGAGTAATAACTTAGTGGCCTAAACAGCAGTCGAGCAAATTCGGTAAAAATTGTGAACGCGTATGTAACCTTGAATATTTACGAGAAGCAAAAGGGTTACCGGCCCGGCTACGTGACGTCTTATGAAATTTCGTCTTCCTTCCGAGTGAGGGAATACCGTTTCATGTCCCATTATTTTATTCCGTATTAGCTTTTGGTCCTGACTTCAACATATATGCTTGATATCAAAACAAATTTACATAATAATTCAGCAGTTCCTGTTGCCTATATAAGTTGACTGCTTGGTTCTAGGTTCTCTTTACAAAAACGAAGTGAGTTCTTCGGTATTCTAATCGTTTACGATCCATTCGAACGAGATCGAATTGTTGCTGGTACTTTTTCAACATTTCCGTCAGTATTATCAAATAAACACAGACATAGGTGGATCGTTTTTATGTGAATTGTTATTAATTAATTTTAAATTGTATTATATACATATCTGACCTTTATAACTTGTACATGCTAATACAATATTAAATAAATATAATTAGCATTATATCAAATTATTATTATATATATTATATATAAAAATTTAAAATAACTCTGTAAATTTAATATTTTTATAAGATACTTTGATATATCAATCAACCTTTTAAGTAGAATTACTCATAAAAACTGTTTCTAAATAGTTAAAATTATATTTAATAGACTTCTAAATACGACTGAAAAGATAATCATCAAATCAATCTCCATCTAAGTATGTCAGCGATCAACAAAGCTTCAGAAAATTCTAGAAAATTCCACGGCAACATTCAACGTTTAAAATTAAAAGAATGAACGAGGAAAAAGTAAAACGAAATAAAACTTCTAAAGGACTTTTCGATTCTCAATAATAGAGTTGAGAGCTCAAGGGCCACGGATGAAAGTTTCACCCCAAAGAGAATTAGCCACTTCATACACCCGAGTAACTCAAGACTACCAACAACCCTAGATTACACAGGTAACTGTGAAAAAATTGCCCCATGTAAGGAGGACGACAAATGGATGGACAGGACAGCTCTTTTACCATAAGGGCAAGTTCACAGAATATTTAAATAGGAATTTTAATCTTAATATTTATTAACATAAGAATTGATAACATTAAGTGCTTAAATATATGTACAAATATTAATTGAAAATAGTTACTGTATAAATCTTGACCGCGTAGAATGGTGGCAAGAATGCTAGCAGCATTTCCCCGTTGAATCGTAATTCCGATCCTCTGGGCCAAAAACGAACCAGCCCTCCTGTCACCAGTGGAGGCAATGAGGCGAGGTGTTATACTTTTGATGAAGCTTTTTGCACCATTAATTAATTGCTTAATTAGTATATACACCACTTAAGATATTCCTCAAAATGTTTCCTAATATTTGAAAATATTACAATGTAAGATATAAATAATTATTTTATGCACTTATAGAGCAGTAATGTGGAACAAAACAACATAATATATACACTGACAAGTTTTCTATTAAAAATAATAATCGGCCATTGTAAATCAAAGGATTTCAAAACGAACACCTAATTACTGTATGAAACATTAAAAATTGAATCAGTGAATTATAAAATCAACTATTAATCTGTTAATATATGTTATTAATGTATATCATTAGTCGTTAATTTGATACGCAATTAGTATATTTTGTGTAAATTAATTATTTTCGAATGTGTAAACAATATTTCTCTCTGTTCGTCCGAACTGCTGTTTAAGTTTAAAAAACAAGCAACAACGGTTTTTTTTGTCCTTTTATTTTTATGTATAGCCAACATGTAATAACTGTTTTAGTTCATTAAAAATATGTATGATATATAATGTCACATTTTTTTATGAGACTGTTTTTTTTTGCATCACTTATAAGTTTAGCGGCCATGTTAGCATCCTCAAATCATATATATAATAGAATAATATAGTGATTTAGTCTGAAAAATAACGAAAAATCCGCATACAGGTTAGGTTTAGGTATACAGGATATTGTTGGTAGATTTAAAAAAAGTTTAACATGAAACTGTCGATCAATACATCCTATGATCTTACTCCAATATTTTTTTGTCCTACATTATGTTAAAAGTACATAATCTATTATGTATTTTAAGCAAACCAATAGGCTACGTCATATATATTTTTCAGTATATTTCGTTTCGCACTGCGGTACATGTGCAAATAAATTTACTGTGTAAAGTGAAAGCTATATAGATAACATATGGGGGCATAACTCAAACAATGAATGTGTAAGGTTCAAATAAAACCATTAACAGCTCCATGTGTACCGGGCCTTATCCTTATCCTCCTAGTCACGTCCTCGGCACATTGATGTAGGAATATAATATGAGGTGCCACATATACTGGAGTTACGTTAACACGCTGTTCGTGTCGTAAAACTTTACTACTACGAGCATAACTTATCCCCTCTCGCAGATATTTCTATTGTATTTACTATTATCTATTAAATATATTCAAATAATCACCAACACATTAGTTACCGATATAAGCGTCAAACAACGATACTTTGCATAGCTGTGTTTCGTTTGAAACGTGTGTAAACCTTTTCTAGCCGACATTGAATATGGAGGTGTAGTATGTATTTAGTGAATGGTCAGTATCTAGAGCACCTGTGATGATCTGATGACAACATATGGCGATTATATGTATTTATTGAGTATCTGAATCGCGCTTGCAAGATTTTTAGTAAAGGGTATATATAAAGAAAATTGAAGTGTTTGATCAAATTTTTTAAATCACCTATGATACTGTGGTACTTATTAATTGAACACTCACAAATACTTGGCCTTAAGCACGTGTATAATATACCTTAAAATTTAAAACTTGCTTTAATCTATACTAAGATGAAATAACAATCTTGTACTTATACGAATGAAAACCTATTGACCCAATTTCGACCACGACGAAATCGTAAGGAACTGTAACCGCGTAGACATTAAAATTTCACCAGTGAACAGGTTCACTTCTAACTCTGAAGGGGGAGCAATCGGTGTGACCGAACAAAGATTAGGCGCAAAACAAACAGATTGAAATGCTTCCCTAGATCCAAGAGTGTACAACTTCCACACAAATATTTACACCAGACCAATGATAGAATTTTATATGAATAAAGATATTCCTCTTCAAGTTATCCCTCGTGTTATTATTAAAAATAATTTAGTAAAATAATAACGTTATTCAGCTCCAAGGTAATTCTGTGAATAAATTATATTCGTTCATTAGCAAGACCGAAGTTTGCACTCGACGTTCATAAGAATCTATTCGATTTATATTTGTTTCGGAACGTTCGCCGCAACGCTGCACTCACAAACGAAAATTAAAGTTAAATGAAAAGTAAAACGAGTTTAGTGGAGATGTAAATTTTTCTATCAAGTACATCTGGCGAACGAACCTTAGAATGGAAAATTTGATGAGTTTATTGACTTCATCGAACAAAATACATTTCTAAATGAAAGCGCTTCGAACGCAAAACAGCGTATATAAATATTGGTTATGAATGAGAATCGAATTTTCGTTGCTGGCGAAGTTAGTATTAGCAAATAAGAGAGAGCCGCAGAGAATCATTCGTGTGTAGTAGAACGATATCTTCAAAATATATTGTTTAAGTTGAGTTACTGATTAAATCAAGAATATTAACCGATGATTGCGGGTTTTAGTCCGAGCTGGCAACACTGAATTTTCATTCACTTAATTATGTATAATAATTTGGGTTTATTTATCATTGCTCAGCGGTACCAGAGAACATCACTATGAGTCCTACATGACGAGTCCGATGATAATCTTTTTATCCACCAAAACCGCATTGGATAAGAGCGGTGGAATAAGCTCCTATTGTCTAACAATATCTTAATGTCACCTCTGTTCAAAAGGACAACAAGCCTTAACCCAGTATATTTTTTTTAGGCTGTTACGTTATATTTACTGTCCTTGCTAGACTGTAAATATAACAAAATTATCTAATTTGTTAATTCCTAACCGATTCCTGCCATGTCTGCTATTTAAGGAAACTAGACAATTTATCTAGGACATCATATACTAACACACTCTTATAATTGGATGGGATAACAAATCCAATAGGACCAGAAACAGTTCAAACACAGGACCACCAGTTTGAAATATACGGGAATTTAATTATCAAGAAACTCAATCACTTTTTATATTAATAGCCCTACTCGTAATTTGAACCCAGGATATGAGTGATCTGCGGGCTTATTAGTTCGCCACTAGACCAACGAGGCAGTCAAAACATATTACACTACGTATCGTTGTTGTGATAAAGTGTGCTTCCTTGGGCTCAAGCTTGTTTAATACCAAAATTTCATTGAATTCGTTTCAGTGGTTTGGCCGAGAAAGAGCAACAGACAGACAGAGTTGCTTTCGTTTTTTATAATTTTAGTACAGATAACTATGTACCATCATTTTTTTTATTAAATTTTGCTAATAAAACTTATTGATATTCTTAACTTTTTTTAATCATTCCAGATGACTGATTGAGTATTAAAAGAAAATAGTATCTACAAAATATTAGATGAGATTTTGAGATTTTGGGATTGTCAGCTTTAATTATTTTCCTAGAAAAAAATGTTGTACAAAGATTAAAAGTAAACGCTGTAAAAATCGTGACAGCGTGGAATGGTGGCAATATTTTCTTGTCGAATCGCATTTTCTATTTCTAAAGCGAAAAATGATGTTCAAATTGACGACGATCACGATTACAATAGAACTTGAAAAAAAATGACCATTCTATTTTTGAATTTATTTCTTGACTGGTCGTGTTGGTGGCATCGTAATAATACAACATAATATATTAATATTAATAAATAATGGCATAAATATGATTAGCATAATAAGCTGAACAATACTGTGAACTCTTCTACCGTATGTCACTAATTTATAATGTATGTAATTAAGTTGTAAGTTTATTTGTGTTTTCCTAATTAGTATTTTTTACCCTCAAATTACAAAAACAAGTTTGTTAATTCAAAAGTGCTTGTAAAGGCTTACTTGAATAAAGTATATTTTGATTCGATTTGATAAAATAAAGTAAAACAATGGTACATCTCGGATAGAGCCGATATGACCAAGTAAATAGAATATGTGGGTTTTAACCGAAGGTCAAGTGTTCAAGCCCGTGTGGACCATCAAGATACTGGCGCAGTAATACAACACTAATACGCCACCAACCTTGGGAACTAAGATGTTATGTCCCTTGCCCCTGTAGTTACGTTGGCTGGCATTTATATATATAAAAGCAAAGATAAATAATTGCCGTCGGTATATAATAATATCTTATTCTACATTTATATGTATTGTGTATTGTATTAGTATAAATCAGAATACTATTACAAATTAAAAAAAATAGTTGATATGTATTATAACTATGACTACTATGATACTTATTTATGGCCCCCTAAAAAAAGATGTCTAAGCTCAGCAGACAGAAGAACTGAACGAATCATAAAAGTACAACTGCGGTACCATGACTTTTTGAAATATTTAAATTTATAAAAAAAAACATCGTCTGTTCTGCGCTTAAAAAAAACGCCTCGTGGAAACATGAATATTAAGGAAGGAATTCTTATACAGATCCACGAACAACGGAGTACCGTGGTTGAGTAATATCCTAATCTCTCTACATAAGTTTTTTCCCTGCAATGAAACATTTACGTACTTATACAATGGTGTATATAACTCATCAGAACTTCCAGAATTCCGTAGTAAAATAACTCAACGAAATTTTGAATAAAATTTATCCGCCCTTTGGGAAATTAAGTGTAGGTGTAAATGTCTACATATTAACTTATCTTTGCTCGTTAATTAACAGCATTTAAGTTATATACAGCGGTAACTTTCGTCTGAGTTATGAAATATTCAAATTGATTATTCACATTTTATCGAACAGTCAGAGATGGACGGCACGTTTAATTGAATTGATAGTGTTTGTAATTATGGACTAAAATTCAGTAAATAAAAAAAAAAAAAAAACGATTTCAATACTCAATTGATTTCCAATTTATTATCAATTTTATTATTATTTATTTGAATTTGGCTTGTTGCGCTTGGTTTTCAGTTGTAATATTATCTTAATGTTTGCAATAATAAGTTCAATAACATTAAACAAATTTCAATAAAATACATTTTAAAACTAACACCCGATACGGAAAGACGCGCTCTGAAAAGTACGAAACAAGAAAATATTCTTTGTGGTCTTCTTATCTAAAGACTATTTAATATTTATCATTTGATAGCTTAATTATACAATTTAATTTAATACAGAGACGTAGTTAATAAAGTCTATCGCCTTACATTAAGGATTAATTACTTTTGTCTTAGTGTATCGTTGTTTATACAATACATTATAACAAGCTATGTTACCAACAACATAATCATATATAAAATAAAATAAAATATTACAAATTTCGTATTCATTTATATCTAATATACGACAGACGCGTACAAAAAGAAATTTATAAACAATTACACGTAATGTGGGCGGAACGAAGGTGTAAACCAACAAATTATATTTCTCAAGGAGCCGCCGCATCCTACGGATTATCGCCTAAGCCCCGTGCCAGGGGACCGCCTAGACAGGCGACAGGTGAGATATTATTCATTGGAATGGGGCTGATTCGGTTTAAGCCCCAATTCCAGCAAAAACATTTAAATTCCCTTTGATAATAATATTATTCTATTTTGTATATTGTCTTCTAAATATAACGGTATATTCAAATCAAACAAAAATTATTATTTTTTACTTTTTTTACGTAAAATATGGAATAATTGGGAACCGTTATGGTTGTCTTATAAATTTAACTTGTATGATATATGTTTTATTTTGTGACTAAAAATTTTTGCAGTACTATAATTAGGCAGGACTTGATTATAAAACTTTTCAAAACGAAAACTAATCGGACCAAATTAACGAAATGTTAACTCTAGAGAACCATTATATAAGTCAAGGTAAACTACCACCATTGAAGTCAACATAACTATAAAGAAATGTCTACTATATCAAATATTATACACTGAAATAAATTACGAGAAACAATTTACATTTCTCTGAACAAAACATATCGTAAGTTATTCACGAACAAACAGACGCTAACGTAATATTACTTAGTCAAGAATTCCAGCTAATTGTTACTAAAAAGTTTCATAAGTTTTATTGAATCTAACATTGTTTTATTCAGACTTAAGTTTTCAGACCTCGCTACAATAAATTCAATTATTCATTCACACTACCCAGCTCTAAACAATTACAAACTCTCTTGCAAAAATAGAAATGTTTAATGAATAAATATAATATATTTTCTTTGCTAATATATAAAGCTGAGTCTGTTTGTTTGAAGGCTAAACTCAGGATATACGCAAGCCGATTTTGACAATAGGTACCTAAACTATTTATTGAGAACATAATTATAAAAACTAAAAGAAAAAAAAACTCAAATTCCGTTATTCAATATAGAAGTTACATTACAATTACTTATTGATAGCCGGTAGGCGATCGTTTCATTCCCAAGTCCCATCAATCATAAACTCACTAAATGTATACTTCTCGCGCACAAGCGTTCCTTAACATTTTTTTTATATTTTGAACGCTTTTTGGGATCCAGTTGTTGAACCGTTTACTTACTCTATGCAGTCGAGTAACAGGAATATAGTTATATACCTACTATACCTATTATATTACCTACTATATCTATGTATGTATGTCCCTGTATTTTAAATATGTAATGTCATTATTATATCCTTTGACTAACTCATTGGTTTACTGGCTAAATAAGGACGCAAATCTCGAATTCCTGGCTTCAGAACCCAGGTCGGGCCGATAACAATTTTATTGGGCTTTTCTCTAGAAAAAATCTCAGTAACAGCCTGGAGTCTAGAATTAGAAAGTGTGTACCAGCCTAGAGTTTAGAAGTAGGATCTTTCCGATCGTAACGGATTTGCCGTCTTGTCGGATTATAAGAGTGATTTGATAGTGCATTCTGTGTACACTTGTCCTGTGTAGTTGGCTCATCTCTCTTGGGATTAGTCACTGTGACTGAAATCGGTTAGGAAGACATCATATTAGCTCCCGTTTCGATTTCGTAAGGGCAAAATAAGAATTTTATTTAATTTCCGATCATCGTCTCACCATTATTAAAATCGATCCAGCTGTTTAGAGGGAGTTCAGTGAGATACACACGTGCATAAAAATTATATACATTAATAAAATTCTAAATTTCACCCGCACTACTTAGATGTCCGTAAATCCACAACAGCGCGATTTTTAAGGCATTTTCTACCTCGCACAACCTCTCTGTGGAACCAGCTTTCGCCGGCGGTTTTTCCGAACCGATACGACTTGGGAACCTTCAAGAAAAGAGCGTACTTATTTCTTAAAGGCCGGCAACGCACCTGTAACCCCCCTGGTGTTGCAGATGTCCATGGGTGGTGGTAATCACTTTCCATCAGTTCCTCCTGCTCGTTTGCCCCCTATAATATAAAAAAAAAATAATAACATCACGCTAAGACCATCGAGGACGGAGTAGTGACGTATCATTGAACCAATTTTGTAAACTTCTTTAATATTTACGGCTTAGTCTTGATTGGCGAACATTCTCTTGCAGTCTAATCAATCCGATCACATACGTGCGATAATATTGCTTCGATTATGATATTTATGTAAAAACAAAAAACAAGATGTTGGTGTCACAACATATTTTAATAAGGCGAAATTTGCCAGGGTAGGCTCTGAAATGTTCAATTCTTCTAAATCATTTATATAATACTCGAATGTGAACTGTTCAAAGTAGGCGAATATTCCTTAATAGATGTAAGGGATCCTAAAGCGAGCAAAACCGCGTGGATCTCGCTGCTAATATTCTAGGGCAGGCATTATATAGAAATGATATCTAAACATTTATCTCTTATAAATTACACGCAGAGTGTAAAATACTTTGATCTTAACGATTTAAGGTTATTAACCTAGATAAGCAACAATATGTTTTCGTCTGCTTAATTTGATTTATTGTTTAGCCTTTCGTGCTCAAATGTGAAACCAAATATCATAAGGAATGCCAGGAAGACTTCTTAATTGGGTATGAATAGGACCAGTTAACACTTAAGCAGTTTTTTAGCTACAAACGATTTCCTTAAGAGGAGAAGTTTGGTCTTCAGTGAGTACAGCATACTAGTACCCAACTTAATGTTCTGTATTTGAGTATGATGATTGGTATGATTTCAGAACAATTGTACATGGAGAATTAAAATGAATACATATGTATATGCTTACATGTCATGTGTTTCTATTTTTACGATAATTATTTAAAAATAGTGTTAGTTTATTTTACCAATTTACTTTTCATATTCTGTTTTAATTTAAATCATAAATTTAATAAACCAACCACGTTTATTGTTTTTAAGTATTAACACTTATGATTCTAACACTGTATATTAACTACTTATGAAGGTCTACGCGTAAATAACTTAACTTAGACAAGCCATTTATTAGAAGTATAAGTCGTTTTAAAGACAGAAGCATAACGTCAAAACGTCACTAACAATTATCTCCAAGATATGTCTTGTAAAGTACTACCTTCCTCCCCTTTTCACCTGGAACACAGCACTGCAAAGTTATACTATTTGACAGACAGACTTGCACAAAACCCGACCGGTAAATGTATATTATAAGTTGGGCCTCACCCATAGCAATATCTAATTAATCGTAGCGGCTTCAACTTGCAGATTATTCTGAATCTAACCACTTTGTTAACACTAACGCCGCGGTTTGCGAACGCCAAGCTAAGTCTAGAACTAATGTTGGACTAGAATTGTATATTAGAAATTTCTATTTATTATATTAATAAACTAGAAATCCAATTCGGGTCGAGACAGATTGTGCATTTCCAAATTAATTAATTAAGGATATTTTATAATTGACTAGTTTGAAAGGTCGAGGTTCGGAGACAATATTAAGCGATATTTTTCAAACAAATAAACAAATTCAGCTTTGAATTTATAATATTAGTTAGGTTATATGACAAAAAAAAATCAAGTTAAAAGTACAAGTTTTAAATTTGTAAATAGACGAAAGATTTGAGAAATGGACGAAATGTACTTATAGTAAAAAAATAAAGTAACAGCCTATAAATAACATACTGCTTGGTGTAAGCCTCCATTACTCGATAATTCCACTGGGGGGAGGCGTTGTCTCAACCCTGCCACAGCCTTGATACTCGGGCTTAAAAGACAGGGCGTAACCTTGGAGCGACGTACGCGTAAGGTACATGAGAAGGACGGCAGCCGGGTTGACCCTGCGCTGCCGTTCACACCAGCGAGGAATGCAGGTGGGGCGAGAGCACCTTCGCCCCCTGAGGAGAGCAACAAGCGGAGCATCGCAGTGGTTCTAGTATAATTCCCCTGGGCAGAATTATGTCGTAACGTGGGGTTCCTTCCTTTCTGGAGGATTCCAAAGCGTGAAAAAAAGCCTGCTTTTCTTTTGAATAGAATCCTGTTAGCTCATTTCATTGCAACCGTATACTGCTTATACTAAATATACAGAATGTCTTTACATACAACGTTTACAGATTTTTATTTATTAGACAACACAAACCGCTATGTCCCTGCATTTGGAATCTGTAATATCGTCGAAAATATTGATCAATATTAAATGCTCAATGTATTTAAGTTACTTAATTGGATTAGGTGGTGTAAATGCTGTACTACTTAAAATCACTTTGTACATAAGCCATAATTCTTCGTAAAAAGTAAAGGAAAAGAAAATGGTTATTGTGGGTTATCCCTAAAAGATAGACATATACCAGGGCGGTTGTTTTTGTAGACCTTTATAAGGCGTATAATCCTGTACTGCATTGTTTTAATCTATCTCGTAGGGTTCAGCCAGTGTTTGCAGTGTAAGCGCAAAATAATGTGTTTATTTACGACATCACATTAGAAACCTCACAAATTATAAGTTTTACTCTACTATATTATGCATGGATTATATATATAAACCTTTCTCTTGAATTACTCTATCTATTAAAACCGCATCAAAATCCGTTGCCTAGTTTTAAAGATCTAAGCATACACAGGGACAGACAGACAACGGGAAGTAATTTTGTTTTATACTATGTGTTGTTACTAATAATATATGCGAATGTAATAATATATGCGAATGTAATAAATTATTTTAATAGATTAGATAGAATATTCTCACACACAGAAATATTATTAAGACTTATTAAGGCTTAAAATATAATCAAATCAAATCCAAATATACTTTATTCAAGTAGGCTTTTACAAGCACTTTTGAATCGTCATTTAACAAACTATTTAAAGTAAAGCTACCACCGGTTCGGAATGTAGATTCTACCGAGAAGAACCGGCAAGAAACTCAGTAGTTACTCTTTTTCAACGTCTAAAAATACAGTCATGTTAGTTAAATATATGTATGTTTTGTTTCCTGCCTGGAAGTCAACAAGCATTAACTCCACGCTTTTTTATCATCAATATAATCTTGTATCGAATAATATGCCTTCTTTACCAATTTATTTTTACAAATGATTTGAATCTATGAAATGGCAAACATTATCTACGAATGTCTTGCTCGAGTGCAAATAAGACAAATAGTAGGGGTGAAAGTGACAGTGGTTACGCAGCAAACGTACGAGAAAGGAGGTAGTCCGATATGTACAATACTTATGCCGTCAACATCTACCCGCAAACGTAAGTCTCGTGAACAAGACATTCGTAGATAATGTCGAAATATCGAGCTCCACCAAATAAAAATAAAAAACATGGTGAATATTCCGTTTTAAATACTGTTAGTGATACATAATATTGATGTAAATATGTTGTGACGCAACAGTGAGTATTCCTACTTTTCTTAATTGAAATTCTTAATTGAAAAATATCTCTTAAACAATTAAAATTGGTTTTATTTTTTAAATCTTGATAACATTTCTGAAATGGTGTTTCTGTAGACTAGAATATTTCCGTACTCGTTTCTGTCCACGACTTCGCCCGCGTATGTGCACTCGATAGTTATTTTTTTCCGAGAACTCTGTGTCAAATTTCATTCTGATCCGTTCAGGCAAACAACAGCAACACATCCAAGCTTTCGCTTTTATAATGTAAGTAAGATCTTTTTATTACTTTTGATTAATTATATATGTTTATTTTTAATATTTACTATTAGTTTTAATTTGTGACTTCTATAATAATGTTGACATAATGATGTACTAAACATGATGAATAGAATTAATTTTCGAAAGAATAATGATAAAAATAGCTAAGATAAGAAAAAAAGCATGTGGAATTCTGACGGAGTAATATAACTTACGAAGTTAGCTTTGAGGATCCGATGGTTTTCTTTTTAGCCTCGGACATAGTATCCTTATTATTAAGGTTGTATCATAGCCGCTTTTGTCTGATAAAACTCTTTAAAAAGTTACCATAACCAGCTCGGAGTTGTAATATCCTTTGTGTTTGCAATTACATTGGATCACTCACCCCTTATGAAAGCAACAATACGAAGCCTTTTTCTTTGCCAAATACAAACTTATGTAAAAATTCTTACGAATAAATAATTAATTTACTTGTTTTATTTACATTGTGAATTTTAAAATGTCATGGTAATGTTACTTGGTCGTATAAATATTCTACAGTCAGCTAACAATACTTAGTATTGTTGTGTTCCGGTTTGAATGATGAATGAGCCAGTGTAACTACAGGCACAAGGGACATAACATCTTAGCTTTCATGATTATTGACGCTTTATATATGTACATATTGGTGTACTTGTAAATGAGATGTACCTTATGGAAATTACTGATAACACTATGTCCAAATTTATTATTTTGTTTTTTTTTTTTTTAAGTAAATATTAGACAACATCACATAGATTACTCTAATCCTAATGTAAGTAGCTAAAGTACTTAGGTTATAGCAAATCAGAAGTAACGACGGTACCACATACACCCAGACCCAAGACAACATAGAAAATTAATTAACTTTTTCTATATCGACTCGGCCGGGAATCGAACCCTCGACACTCGACACTACTCGACCACGGAGGTCGTCATAATAATTACATGTTATATATAATAATAATAATTATCCACAAAGGGTGCGGTAGTACAATTCAATAAATTGCTTATAGTAACAATAAGAACTTGACACAGTACGATAACGGTTGAGACGCCAGTCCTCTTAGAAAGTTAACTGTAATAAAGATTTATTGATCTGAAAAGGATCTCTATGTAAATATAGGTTGTGGCCAGTGTAATAAATATCTAAAAATCTATTATTTATTTATGTGTTTTCAGAAAAAGTATATAAATAATTAATCTATATTTATAGCTTATTTTTACTTTAAAACTATATCCCGATCTACTGAGCGAATAAGCCTGTCTTTTACTATAAAAATGTATCATTGCTAATATTTTATTTACAGCAACAACCCCCATAAACGTCCGTCGAACGTTGTTAATACTCCTATTTTATGGATGAGATAAATTATATCTAAACATTATATATATTTAGTGGTGTTCTAAAAATTTAGGAAAAATTTGAACCTACTTACTTCTACTTTAGTTTACAATCGAAAGTTTTGAGCTCTCGGCTCCTACAACTATTATTAAAATAACATTTCATGACTAAGTTCTGTAATATTATAAGGATAGTACCGCACCCAAGTTTCCCATCTCGGAATAACAATTGAGAACACGTCTGAGTATCACCCGCTAACAACGTATGAACAAAATTGCCGTGATCCAATTAAAGTAAATCTCGGAGTCGCTGCCGGTACAAAGCTGAGCGGAGTTAAATAATTAGAGTGCTAGGGCGCTCGGAGCTTGCATGATTGACAAACTGAGCAACCGTCCTAATTAGTTCCCTGAATTAACTTGCACGGATCGCTGTTACACCGTTGCGCACGGGGAACTGCCAGGCGAAGGCTTTATTATTTTAACCAGACAGCTAATTTGATAAGTGTCAAAATTACATATCTTACTTACTAAATATATGTAGTACCTAAGAGAGTGCCTGCATATCTCAGGGTTCTCGGTTCGAGCCCCAGATGTCAAAAAAAGTTAATAGATTTTTCGAAATCGAAATTCTGAGATTTGTAATTTGGTGTGTAAACTCCCGTGCCTCATGAAATACATAATGCTGTTTGTTCAACGATTGTACTCTTTCAAGTCGTCTCAAATTTGTGGTCCCGTCGGATTATATTTGTAGTCAGGGGATACAGGGTACACCTGTGTATTCCGCACAAAGTTGTGCAATAAAATTCCCTCCATAGTGGGTTGATCTTCTCTGAGATTCGTTACCGTGGCCGCAATCGGTCAAAGTTTTGTCATCATCATCTTCAGTACCCAACAGCCTGGAAACTTCTTCTACTAGGCTAAGATTTTCTCTCTCTTTAAGAAGGTCAACTACAACTGTCAACTAGTCTATATTTAAATTGACATAATAGTAATTGTCATCATTCAAGTTTCAAATAATTGATAACATTTTATTATGCAATATGAAAAAAAGTAACTGTTGAGTTTCTACATGTTCTCTCTCTTTTTACAATGAAGATACCAAACCTTTATTGGAAAAAGACCAAAGATCCAAAAGTTACAAAAGCTCATAAGATCCTTTTTAGATAAAGTGTATCTTGATTGTTTTTATGAATAGACTTAGTAGTTTGTTATGCTGTTAAGATTTTTACCGTTGCTTATTTAGTTTTTTTTTAAACAAATACTCAGTTGTATAGGGTATGCTGTGGTTTCTTGTGATTGAAGGAGCGTAAATTGCTTCAAGATTTTCTTTTATATGAAGCTTCTGAAAAAACCTTATACAGATTGAGTAGCGGGAAGCAGCAAGTAAATTAAATCAATCGTTTACATCATGGTAGTTTCAAGACTATAGTTCTTTTAAGTTCTAAGTGTTTTGTGAGCGCAAAATTTACTCACACGCTTGTTTAATAATATCCGTGTATTTTGTTGTTGATTGAAAACCTTAAATATTGTTCAGCGGTGTAGAAAAAAATTGCAAGGAAACCCGCACGACGCTGCTACTAAAAGGTCCAAACCTCCTCCCGAAGAGTTAAAAGAGGCCTTACAAATGTAAAATATATTATAAAACAATCAAATTATACGTATTTATGATGGAAGATAAACTAAAAATATAAATATGAAAATCTAGTTAAGAACCCAAGTGGATTAGGGTTGTTCAAGAAAAGAGGTCAACTTTGTCAAGCGTCAAGTGCAATGCTCCACGCCCGCCTCCCAGTGTTCGCTACTTTAATCTACATGCTAATATAATTAAAAGACATTTTGTTTATCTTTTATTTATAACTCCAGATTATTTTACGATTTACATATCCATCTTAGAGTTTTATGTTTTAAGAGAACAGCGTCCGCTTCTTCGTTCAGAAGGATTTTATTTAGTTGCTTTTTCGGCTACCTATCTTTGGATATTGGATGTCGTTATTTGGAGCGAACGTACCAATGGGTCATCTGATTGAAAGTGGTTACCACTGCGTATTGACATATTGACTATTCCTCAACAATGTTATGTCCCTCATGCCTGACTCACCATTCAAACCGGAACACATCAATACAAAGTAGTGCTGTTTGGCAGTAGAATATCTGATGAGTAGGTGGAATTATCTGAGAAAATTTCCTAACACTAAATGGGACAACATTAATAATAAAACCGAAATCAATTTTTTTTTTAAATATAAATATTACTTATGAAGAGACAGTTAACCAAAATGTAACCTCAACGGAAAGCAATACTTCAAACGTGAAAAGATAGGTGATATAAACTTAAATTATAATATCTTAAGCCACGTTAATTTAAAGATTTTTTTTGTATTATAATAATAATTATATCATTGTTGAAAATTTTGGAATCAAAAGAAATTTCTCAAAAAGAGATATTAACTTGGAGTGACTACATAATACAACGCCACAATTATATATATGTATGTTTATTGCTTGTATTAAAAGTATATAAATAATTACGCATTCTGTTTAATAACTTGTAGCAATAATAAAATTTAAGATTGAACGTTTTAATATAAAGCTAGATGACGTCAACAGCAATCATACGATAATAACAGCAATATCAATTTTCAACATTCGCGTGTCTATATACTATTTCAGAGGCATTTTCGTTACTTTTTAATGAATCTCTCAATGTAATAGGATAAATAACAATGTAAGCGTCTTGTATATATCAGCGACAATGTGTGGATCGTTCTAGAATAATAATTTGATATTTAAACTAACTCGGCTTTGAATGTAAATTGTCGTCTTACATTTATGTTTTAAAATTAATAATATTAAATATTATAATGGTTTTGCTTTTATAGTCATGAACAGAAATGAAAAAGATAAGAGTGCTTGGTCGTGAAGGAAAATATTATGAGAAAAATTACATCTATGTCGACATCAATAGAAGATAAAGCCTAGCCCAGTAAAGGGGCAAGTAAATAATGTTTAGTACTCTCTGTCTTCAACTATAGTTCCTGCAATAAAATAAGCCCACTTGTGGGAAAATTACGAACAATTTCGGACTGTCTATATTTAATAAAGTAAAATTTTATTCGTCGGTTCCTATGATATAAGGCTTCCTTGCAATGCCACGCTGGTCTAGTGACTAATTGTGATACCTTTACTTCGAATCCCGGGTTTTTTCAATAAAAGATATTGTTTTTTCTGTTGTCACTGAATTGTTACAAGTAGACCGAAATTAAGAAGTACTTCTCACTGAACTTTGATACCCATTATTACACTATTCAACTATCAAAGATTATTCCCAAAAATAATATGCTAGTTTAAAGTTTGTCACAGGTTTGTCAAATTACATTATACATAGTTTAGAAACTCATGTTAAAATACGAAGCTCGTAGTTTTGAAACCTGATGTTATCATTGGTGACGTAAATCGCTCGCGTTTTAAACATCGCTCAAGTGTAACATCGTGCTATGAGTAGCGTGTTTTAAAATTCGGTAAGCGACCAAACATATTTTGTAAATATATATTATGTTGTTGTCTGTGAGACAAGAAGTCCGATGGATTCACTGGTAGCAAGCTTCTTTGCGGGTTTTTTTTTTTTAAATTAAATTTACCAAAGCTTTTAAGACTGTCAACCACTGACACTTGAGTGATCACCGACGCAATTGATTGTCTTTATAAGAAATATAGAATGTCGCATATGCATCGCATCGCCCATGCACCATCAACCTCGGTAACTAAGATGTTACGTCCCTTGTGGCTGTAACTCTTCCTTAACTTATTCTTCAAGCCGTAACATTTTTTTATGATATCGTTAGGCGGACGGGCAAATGGGCCACCTGATGTTAAATGGTCACCACTTCCCTTAGACAAATGGTGATGTAAGAAATATTAACCAATGCGCCACCAACCTTGGGATCTAAGATGTTACGTCCCTTGTGCCTGTAGTTACACTGCCTGTAGTTACCTTTCAAAACGGAACACCACAATACTGAGTATTACTATTTGCCGGTAGAATATCTGATGTTTGATCCTACCACAAAAACATTAAGTACTTATTGATATTTTTTGTTTGATCTAGAAGAATATATTGTCATGACGTAGGTTTCCTATATTTGGTAAGATACAACTTCATTAACAGAACTATTTTTATTTTATTACAAAATGTTTATAATATTCTTTCAATTTAATCAAGCTTTAAAGACAATAAGTTAAAGCTTGGAAGTAACGTCAAAATATACATAGAATGAACAAAAATAATCATTACAAATTAGCACTTTTTACCAACTCGCTCATTATAAATATTTTGACTTAAAATAAAATGGAATAATTTAAAAATTGATATAATATTTTTTGTTCTATAATCAAACCGAAGAACTGCAACCTAATTCCCTGTGGCGTAATTTGTTAGATTTTTAATTACAATTATATTTTTAGTAGTTCTCTATTAAGAATATAATTATAAACTGCCAGCTATTTGTAATCTTGGAGCTCGAGACTCCCTTCGGGATGTTTATATTGATGTTGAGATGCTTACAACAAAAGTCTCAAAAATAATACATGATATTTTTTAGAGAATTGAGGAAAACCGCTGCACACAATTTCCCACTGAACGTCTAGTTAAAAGTAAATTGTAAAATAATATAACTACTGCTTGTATTGTCGATTCTCCTCATTAGAAATTAATTTTCGTACCGATAGGCGAAATGTTAAAATACATTTAATTCTGTTATTAAATCATGATTTAAAGAATTATGAAAGCGTTCTTGAATTAAAAAAATATATATCTCGTCCATATAAAATCAGTAAAATAAGTACAAAGTGAAGATTTAGGCACGATGAGGGAAATTTAAAAATTAAACGGTTCTGTCACAACGTTCTGACTTCCGTTACTTGTTCTATTTGGCACATTTATTTTTTAATTTAAAGTATAAATATAAACTATGCTACTAAAAATGAGCGTGTAAATTTAGCAAAAGTATATTGCTCAATTTTCATTTTAGAGCTGAGATGGCCCAGTGGGAGCCGAGATGGCCCAGTGGGAGCCAAGATGGCCCAGTGGGAACCGAGATGGCCCAGTGGTTAGAACGCGTGCATCTTAACCGATGATTTCGGGTTCAAACCCAAGCAGGCACCACTGAATTTTCATGTGCTTAATTTGTGTTTATAATTCATCTCGTGCTCGGCGGTGAAGGAAAACATCGTGAGGAAACCTGCATGTGTCTAATTTCAACGAAATTCTGCCACATGTGTATTACGCCAACCCGCATTGGAGCAGCGTGGTGGAATATGCTCCAAACCTTCTCCTCGAAAGGAGAGGAGGCCTTTAGCCCAGCAGTGGGAAATTTACAGGCTGCTAATGCTAATAATGCTAATATTGCTGATAATGTATACATACGTATTACACAGTATAAAACGAAGTCGTTTACCGTAGTCTGTCTGTGCCTGTGTGTATACACAGGCACAGACAGACTACGGTATATACATATACGTACGTACGTATACGTACACAATATAGAATAGAAACACTAATAATTTTAGAGATTTCTAAAATGGTGTCGTAAATAAAAACATTTTTTGCGCAATATTTTTATACGTATAAAATATATATACATTATTTTTTTTTATAATAATATGATATTCAAACATTATCAAAGTATATGCAATGAGAAATTCAAAAATAATTACTGAATAAATCATGAGTGCTTGGAATGCTTGAAAGAATGTTAGCAGCAATTCTCTGTTGTGAGCTGCGGTTTTCTGGTGTAAAATGAGCCATTCCTTCCAACACCCGTAGAGGCAATGATACGCGTTAAATCTTTCAATATTTTCCATGCTCCTCGCCTCAACTGTCATGGAAGACGTAATATTATTAACTCGTGCGGTTAAAATTTCAGCGTGAAGGATTATAAAATAAAAATTAAAAAATGTTTATTCAACAAAGCAAAATTTTTATTTTCTCGTATTTGTTGTAACCATTTACTCATCTAAGACTAGAGTTTACACTTTTTTAGATACAATCACATAATTAAAAGTATAACTATTAACTTTGCAAGGACTTTTTTTGTACTTTATAATAATAATTATAATATATTTTGCGTCAACAATAAACTGACTGCCTGTCAAACAATTAGTACAAAGATGATATAGAAATGAAGTTTAAAAAAATTAAAATATAGATTATCCCTTTTCTTCACAACTAAGTTTTTAACTTATATGTGTAGGTCCAAATATAGCTCCAGGGTTCAACGAACTCGCGTCTTTCACATCTCTAGACAGGTCGTATATCAGCGCCGCATATATATATTGAGAGGCAAGTACGATTAGCTTTTTTTATTTGAATTAAATTCCTATATTGCAAATCTGTTTTTGACAATTACTCATATTCGTATTGTCCCCAACGGTTAAGTGTAAAGCTTGTAGCAGGAGGGGGGAGGCGACGGCATCCCAAGGGGTTGTATCTGTCCCTTCCACGTAGCTTGACGGCCCGTATATTGTTCAGCCACTAAGAATTATATTAGTGGGCTTAGTTTGTTATTTAATAAATAATATAATCAAAATGTATGGACCATATTTATGATTGTATATAATTATTTATTTAATAACCGTTATAATAAATTCTACGGGGATATTTATAACATAAACGAAATAATTAGATATAGTAGACTTGAATAGTATCGATACAACAGACAATCACAACAATAAAATTAATAGATAATTTACATTACACTCAAGTTACAAGAATAAATTGATTTAAAAAAAATATCAACTAAATCTATATACATTGTTGCTAAGAGGTAAAAAAAAAAACTTTGTGGTAGGGCTTTGTGCAAGCCCGTCTGGGTAGGTACCACCCATTCATCAGATATTCTACCGCCAAATAACTCTGTATTGTTGTGTTCTGGTAAGAACGGTGAGTGAGCGAGTGTAATCACAGGCACAAGGGACATAACATCTTAGTTTCCAAGGTTGGAGGCGCATAGGTGATGTAAGGAATAGTAAATATTTCTTACAGAGCCTTTGTCTATGGGCGGTGGTGACCACTTACCATCAGTTGGCCCATATGCTCGTCCGCCAACCAATGCCATAAAAAAAATCGTGTCATATACCGTGAAGTTAAACTGTATTTCTTTATTTATTTTTCTCTTTAACGAAACACCCGCTGAACAATGTTAGACAAAGATCGTAAAAAAACACATGAAATGCTTTTGTTTTCATTGTCGTCGGTCACTTTTTTATGGAAACTTTTATTCCTTTTAAACTCATAAACGATCACAATTATCATTGAACACGTCGTTATAATATCGTAATAGCGATAAACAAAACGTAATCCATCAGACAACATTGCCGACGATAAAGTGGCGGAGAGTCATCAAATGTTGCTCAAGTCGACTTCAAGTTGTTTCTCAAACTACGGAACAAAGCTATTCCCATGTGATGGCGGTTGAGAGCGGTTAGGGTGCATAAGAGACGCGATTAATAGTATTTGTAATATTATTTTTTACATTTATGTATATCTCTCATGCGCGATTTTACGAAGGTTACTTTTTATTTTATTTTATTTGAATGGCACATCAACAGTACATACATTAAACACTTAACACTAAACTTTTAAAATTGATACTTGTCTGATGTATGTACCAATTACAGACGTACACAGCACTGCTGAAGATTACTGTCTAGCTGCTTAATAATAATACTTATCTTTTGAGATTACAAAAATATTACAAAAAAAAATAAAATAAAGATAACAAAAGAATTTTCAATTACAAAAATATTACGAAAAAAAATACAGATAACAAAAGAAGAAAGAATATCACATAATATAAACTACCAAAGCTAAATTTTATTGACAGAACTTGACAAACTTGACTTTGTTTTTTTTTAACTCAGAGGTACATAAACTCATATATTGCACAAATTAATATTTGTAGCCGGTGGAGGATCAGGGCGAGGAATCAGGGCGATATGTAGATTAACTGGTGGTTTTTCTAGTTGATTCTAGCAACATCACATCATACACCTTGGCTGTGAACATACTGTGACTTTCATATTAAAACCGCATCAAAAATCTTTGCGTAGTTTTAAAGATCTAGATACATAGCGATAGGCAGGCAGCGGGAAGCGATTTTGTTATATACTAGGTAGCGAAAAAATTAGTTTTTGAAATATTAAATCTCACAGGGTTTTTTTGTCGTAAAAATTCGCTGTGTATGCTCTTCAATATGTTTATTTTTGTAAAAATAGCTTTTGTAAAATAATTTGGTTTACGAATATCTTCTTAATTTCACTCGCTTCATCTCGTGATGTGACTCCCACCGCGCTCTAGACAATAAATGAGTGGCAATAGCGAAGAGATTACGGCAATCGAGAAGGGCTTGAACTACTTCGGAGTGGGTCACGCTCAATTAGTTGAATCTTCGACGTATCGACGTGATTGGTAAATAAATATACAAAAAAAAATAAGACTGATATGTTTGTTTATTATTTTTTATTACTGGCTTAATATCGTTAAAAAGTATGGAGCAATTAAAAATATTTTTTACCTGAGTAATTTGCAACGATCTAATAAATATAAATTTAAAATGGCTTTAACGATAAAAACTGATATAAAAATGACCTTTTATATAATTTAATTGAATATAATGAAAGTGATATAAAATTGTAACTAATGAATTTCTTGTCGGTTCTTTTTGGTAGAATCTACATTCAGAATCGGTAGTTGTACATCTTATATTTAATATAATCCTGTAAAATGGACGATTCAAAACCTATTCGAATAAAGATTATTGTGGTTGTGATTGATTCTTATTTTGAATTTAAATAACATTCTATGCCAAAACCTTTGCAAAAGTCCAACAATATTTTATGATTATGAATTACATATAGAAAATCTCCTACATGCATTTTATTCGTCACTTAAATGTGATTATAAAACTTAAAGTTATTTAGAACATAGTTTAGTGGACTAGCAAATGTGCCATCAAGGTAAGCCACCACCGCCCAAAGACACTGGCGCTGTATGAAATTTGAATCGTTCCTTACATCGCCAATGCGTCAACAACCTTGGGAGATGAGATGTTATGTCCTCTGTGCCTGTTATTACACTGGCTCATTCACCCTTAAAACTGGAACACAACTATAATAAGTATTGCTGTTTTGCGTTAAAAAGTCTGTTGAATGGTACCTGCACAGATGGAACTGCACAAAGCCCTACCACCAAGTTAATTAGTATGATATTTAAATAAAGGTGCTCTTTAGGATAAGGCTAATATTATACTTTACATTACTAGTCTTTCTATAGCTAGCATTGTATTCTCAAAAGGATTCTGACTGTGAATTGAAATGAACGCGTAACAAAGCACCCCCAACAACGTTAAGTCATTTCCTTGTAAATGCTTGTCAGATTACGATTCAAATAACAATACGAGGTCTTGTTAGTTTTGCTGCAGCCCATCTAGTGAAGTACGTAAGTAAGCACAGCCATCGGTTATTTTACCGTCAAACATTATTTCATTTTACTGTATTTTCCATTTGAAAAATCATCTAGTTGATGCATGTGGGTTCACTCCTTGGGTGGGGGTTAGTAGGTATCAGGTTTAAGGTATAAAAAAACCTATGTTCTTCTTTGAGGTTCAAGCTTGCTTCATAACAAATTTCGTCAAATTCGGGTTCAGCGATTTTGGCCATGAAAAAGCTGTTGATCTCTGATGGCACAAAAAGGCAGAGTTACTTTCGTATTTATAATATTAGTATATATATTATATATCCTTCTATTGTTTGCGCCTCTACTGCCTCATTGATCTATTAGCTAACTTATAAGATTGCAGTGTCCGGTTAATAGGATTTCATTGGGTTTTCAATAAATATATAATCAGTAGCGCTGAGTTCTATTATCTCGGAAATCACTTGAAGCTGTTGATAATAATGCGTATGATTTGTCTCCGTTCGGGTCAATTGACGTTCCATTGGACTATGTAAGTGAGGGAACAGACTTCTGCCTGCGAATTCATTTGCACCATATAATACTATTGCAACAGATGTTTAGCCATTAAACTGAAATTTACTCAGAAGGACAATCTTTAAGATATGACAAATCTTTAATTCAATTATATTCAACCCAAAGAATATAGAAATTTTCAAACACTATTCAATCTCGTTCTTAATTATGTACCCACCTAGATGTTCGATAATCCACAATAGTCCTTCCTTAAAGGCCGGCAATGCACCTGCAAGCCCCCCGGTGTTGCAGATACGCATTAAAAAGACGGCGGTACCTACTACATATCTTCAAAGGCGTCACAGAATAATTTGTGCAAAGTATTACATCGCATATGTTAAGTGACAAAAATAACTAGATACATTTTTGTTTTGCCAAATGGAGAAGTATAAGGGTCGTAAAATGGCTTTTCACGCTTGAATACGAGGATACGGAAATACGTACACAAACACACAAACACCCACAGGATTATCCACTCGCTCTCCGTAACCTACATACTTTATTCTACAACAAGCTCACTCCTTATAAATTAGCTCAAACATGTAATGTATTACAATCATTTTTTGTAATCCGGAAAAAGGGGACGGGTGACCCATAACACAAGTTTTTACGTAATACGGGCTCTTATCTCCTTCCCTATTCTGTTTTTGTGTATTTAACTATAGTACGCGTATTTTGAGGCAGTTACATAAACAAACAAAACATTAGCTCTTACTAGCTAGCCGTATATTGTGAATAACAGACACATTGAAATAAATTAACAACATTTCAAAATAATTAAATTACAAGAAAGAAAATAATTGTCATTTAAATTCCGTGCGAATAACATAAAAATATATTATAAATAATGTTTTACAAAATAGAACAAGACAAAGGGAAGCGACCTTCTCTTGAAGGGAGGGGGGGGGGGGGGTCTATATCTTGACGTTACGATTACTTCCAGTTCACTCTGCTGTAAGTCACGCAAAAAAACTTCAATCCCATAATATTATATAAATAACAATAACAAAGTCACCACGCAAAACAATTAAAATAAAACTCAAACAACGATTATGTATACATTTTTTGTTACAATGTTAACGTAGTACAGACAATTTTCCAGCCTTTTAGATAACGTCCGACCGAACTACGTTCAATAACAATAAATATTGATTACACCCGAAACATAACCGCGAAACATTCAGAATATCACCCAGGGCGCGAATACGTATCCGATATACAACCTTGAACGGGTGCGCGTCGTAAATAATGAGGAACCTTTCATATTACAGGGAAGATAGCAGAACGTATGCACTGCAGTAAACCGAGGAAAATTATATTATTGAGTGGCAGATAGTGTGAACACTGCCCGGTATTTATGAAGGGAGTATGAATGTAGTATGTTGTTGGCATGAACGCTATATTGGATAGTAATTTTGTTGCAGTATGCTTGGTACTCGATTATGGTTTTAGGTATTTTACGTTTCTCACTCGTACAATTTATGTTTTTCGGGCTTCAAATGGTTTTCTTTATACAGAAAAGAGGTTGATTTGTACGTTAATTTTTTGTCTTTAATTCCCAACAAAATACAATTTAAAAACAACTCCAGTATTATTTCAACTATAGGTACATACGACAACAAAGGAAATAAACGATACTATTTTTTATCGTAAAGTTTGACATGCAATAAATCAATCTTATTTTATTGTCATACGATTAAATTATGAATTTAATTGTTACAATAACATAAATATCTTTTACTCTACATGATACATAAGTAATGAAATAATTTGTAATATTACGCGCGCAACAGATACAGATACAGATATGGGATTAGTCTGGAATAGCACATAGGTTATTTTTTATCCCGAAATAGTGTAAATAACAGGTGTCCCCATATAATAACACGGGTGGAAGCTAGTAAATTATTAAAAAAAATACAAAAAACCACCACTGTGAAAACACTGTGAAAGGAAAAAATATAAATCTTTATATATATAAATCTTCAATACGTGTGTATGTAATTGAACTCCTCCTAACCGATTGAACCGATTTTGTGTGTATTTGAGTGGGTAAAGGGGTCCCCGGATGGTTTAAATCGGACCCGGTTGGTGGGGCTGCGATTTGGATGTAAATAAAATTATCTTTTCACACGGACGAAAGAACGGGCAACTATTTACACCGTTAGAAGAAATTATATTGCTAAAAACAACAATACTTTATCAAAATCTAGAAACGATTTACTATTTTATATATAAATATTATTATTTCGGCTTATGTCATTCGTACATAAAATATTAGACAGCGTTTCATAAAAAAACAGTAATATCATAGAGGTCATACCCATGTTACGAAGGACGGACCGACAGATTAGCGGTTTAAGCCCTAGCGATGGACAACATGACAGATCAATGAAATTCTATACTCACATTGATATTCGGAGGTTTTTGTATTGTTTGTATTTTCATGGCCCACATTAATAAAAACTAAATGCTCAATATAAAGTTATTCGTATGTATATTATATTTTATAGCTTGACAAATAAGTCTGCAAAAATTTATTTGCTAATTATATGATTTCAAGATCTAGTTAACTGCGCAAAAGATACAACACAACTCAAATATGTGTATGGTTTTGATCTATGAGGTTAAAATTACTATGTAGTTCGCACAAAGTGTACAAATTGTTTATATATAAATGTATTGTTTATAATTAAATTAATTAAATAAAGAAGGAAGATATGTGCCGTGTGCATACTCTTACATCCTAATTTTGTAACGAAACACTATGCTAGACAAGTATATGAGATGTAAACTAAACAATATACTTTGTCTTAATAGTCTAGGCATTAATTGGCTAAGCTATACAGAATAGTCTTGAACAGGCATTATTTTTTACATTTAATGACTAACTAATTAATAAATCATACAAATAAAACTATTTGGATACGTTGTTCTGGTTGACCGTGTTTATACAGGAACACCTTCTCCGCTACATCTTCTGATATAAGTATAATGTAAGTCGGTTCAGTACTTTTTTCAGTTAGGCATTACAAAAAATCTTCTCCTTTATCAGCATATATTCTAATTGTTCGATATAATTAAACTTTGATATCGCACTCTTAAATATAAAAGTAAAAAAAAATAACTGCCTTTATATATTCTCCTGCTAGCCTAAGGCCTCCTTTTGAGCAGAAGGTTTAAGGCTGGTGGATCCACTAAAAGATAAACCGTTAATAAATGGACTGAAATAAAATTTTACCACAAATGTAAAAATAAAAGCAAAACTTTTTCACAATTTTACGTAGATAGTACTTTCGGCGTAATGGATAAATATGTGGATCTTAACGAACGTCGTGGATATAGATACGAGTAAGTAACATTGTTCATGTTTTTCAGCCAGTTTGGGCACCACCTACTCATCAGATATTCAACCGCCATTCAATATAGTCTACAGTAAAATACCATTTATTATATTATCAAGATGCTGAGAATAATTGGATCAGTAAGATTTTACAAATCATATTGATAAATAGTAACTTCTTAGTTTTTCGCTGGTTCTTCTCGGCAGAACCAACATTCCGAATCGGTGGTAGCTTGGCTTAATATAGTTTTGTAAAATGTCGATTCAAAAAAGCTCGTGAAAGCCTTGAATACAATATAATTTGATTTTTTATGACACTTGTGATTGTAATTAGACCCTTGAAACGGACATTAATTTAACCTTGAAAACAGTCATATATATGATTAGCGGTGAAATAAACGGTGAGAGGTACGGTAACGGTAGAGGTAGATAGTACCAACTATCCAATATTAAAACAACACAAAACATATGACTCCAAACTAGATATATTCATTAGATTTTTGTTAAATCATCCTATGCTAACTATAATATGATATAACCTAGCACGCTGGAGTATAAGACGAAGCAAGCGGCTCCTCGTTTGTCAAAATATTATAAGAAGCTTAAAGGTATACGAGAACAGATGCTCATACTAACAGTTAAATACAATATGCTTATTATATAGACTTCTTAAATTATTATATTTTCTTTATTTACTGTATTTATTTAAATAAAATATTGAAATCTTTAAATGGTATTCCGTTAAATCTTTTTTCAGTTAAACCAGTTAAAAAGCAACCGGAATTTAAAAAGGCAGATTGGAATTGGAATCGTTTTTACCACAGAGAATAAAATACAGCGACAAACAAAAAAAAAAAAAAACCTTGCTTTTATTTTTCACAAGAACACGCCTTTTGTTTGTTGAACAAGTTATCAATAGACCAGAATTATTGAGTTTTTTGTTTTCAAACTTATCAAGAAGACATATTTATCTATTTATACATGAATAGTACTTTTGTAGCTCTAATCGTTTGTATTTTGTACTACTCGTTTCATTGATATGAACAGACTACGTCATAATTATTTGGGGTATATTATGGGCGAATAGAATGTATGGAGCTCAATAATATGTCAAGAGTTTATACGTTAATAGTATATCTATTCTGAAAGTCGAATATAACAAATAATAACAAATTTGAGTAGTTAAATGCCATAAAATGATATGTGATTGTGATTAAAACGTTTGATATAACTCACAGTGAGTTATTACAGTCTAAACATGTTATTTGGTTTGCGAGATTTGTACAAGATTATCTGGGCAGATATTTCAATTGTATCGACAACCAGATATACTTCACATTACTACGTCAATTGTAGTGTATATCTTAGGTCTCATGTTTGGTTGCGCATGTTGAGGTGGTCCAAGCACATAGAGAGTATAGTGCTCGGAAGAGCAAACTAGAATTATTCTATATATTTTAATCTGTAAAAAAATGGAGTCAACTTATACTAAGCGATGAAGTTAATGTCTGAAAAATAATGTTGTTAATTTTTATTCGGATCGTCATCCACCAAACCAAGTGAGTGCGCCCGTGCGAATCTCAAAGAATTACGATGCAACAGAAAAAATATTCTAACATTTTTGTCACGCAGTCATGGTTAACTTGCATTAGAATTAGCAGCCTGTAAATTTTCCCACTGCTGGGCTAAAAGCCTCCTCTCCCTTTGAGGAGAAGGTTTGGAGCATATTCCACCACGCTGCTCCAATGCGGGTTGGCGGAATACACACGTGGCAGAATTTCGTTGAAATTAGACACATGCAGGTTTCCTCACGATGTTTCCTTCACCGCCGAGCACGAGATGAATAATAAACAAAAATTAAGCACATGAAAATTCAGTGGTGCCTGTTTGGGTTTGAACCCGAAATCATCGGTTAAGACGCACGTGTTCTAACCACTAAACCATCTCGGCTCATCATGGTTAACGCAGTAGCTTATTTTCAATGTAATTTACATATTATAATTCAAGTTGTCCCAGTAAAGTATAATAATTTATCATATGTTTTACACTGAGGTTTTATATACTAGTGATTATATTAGTATAACACGTCTGTTTGACTTCTGAGACGGCCTAATCTTGCACAATAAAATTACTTTGGTGCCCCTTCACGCCTTTTCCAATATATTGTCTTGAAAATGATCCGTTTGTCCCGATCGACCCTCCGATATCGGGATGAGAAATAGGGTACATTTCAGTGTTACGATGTTGTAATTTTTATGTAAATCTTTATAGGCAAGAATATAGACGGTCTTAAACTTCGTCTCGGGTTCACTTGCACGAAGTATGTAAATAATAAAATAATACAAATCTTGGAAGTTAATTTTAATTTAATTATTAATCATAACCTTAAAAAGTGGCGGAATCCGACTGAATCAATCTGTATACTCGCACGATGTTGAGCTCGTTTATATAAAATTCACTAATTAAATATTTTTTTCGCACGCATTGCTTTTTCGTTTTCTGACAGCCATACACATAGACATAAGCATTCCGACTCGCCACTGTGTTGTCACTAAATCAACATTCTACCACCGTTTAAATTTCGCGAGCGAAAACTTTTTATTCGAACGCTTCATATTTATGGATTTTCATTTGAATGGTTTGCAAAGTGGCAACTTTTAACAACTTCACACACTAACCGTGAACCGTGCGCGTTTCATAGTATATATATATTATGCGTTACAGTGTTCGCAAAGCGCAATTGACTTGCTTGCAAGTTACAATAAAACTTGCAGCTACGGGGAGCGTAATATCTTGTGGTCTGAGTTATGAGATGAAAACGATTTTGGATCGAAGTTCCGGATCGCACGTTACACTCCCGATTCTCGGTTCAACATTTTGATTGTAAAATTACACTTTTGCCATAGTATGTATGTTTGTGTGTTTACAAGCATCAATGTTTATGTAGAGGTAAGTATATCCTTGAATAATAAAAAATAATTTACATAGAATTTAAACAAATATTATTCCCTTAATTTTTGGAACGAATGTCTTTTCTGCAGTAAAGTGAACTGTCAAATATTGTCACGCTGGGAAAAAGTGTTATAGCCAAGAGGCCCTTTCGTCTCTTCCTTTTTTACACGGTTTTATTTAAAATTACTGATGTTAATGCACAGGATTTTTATTAACAATCTTATTTTATGTAATGTCATTATTCTAAAACGTTGTTAATTTATTGTTTGATGTCTATTATTTGGTACACCATATAAAGCAAATTCGTTCCAATTGGGTGTACCGCGACACCTTTATACTTTTATTCGGGATGTGACGGTGTATGCTAATAGCTATTTGTTTATAAAGTGTGATTGAATAATATTACAATAATTTCTACTACGGTGGAATTTGGTTGTAAGTTCTTAATATATTTTATTTTAATAATCCATTGGGCATGTTTCGTACCAAAATAAGTGTAAGGCGACCGGTGGAAAATCTCTACATATTATAAAAAACCGCGTTATGGATTTTAATGCGGCTTTAATATATTATAAATAGAATAAATAAAATATATAACTGAAAGAAAATTTGGTGGTAATAAGCATTAAACATCCAGAAAAGATGACTCAACGGCACACATTTATGCTTCTTCGTTTAAAAAAAAAAATAATTTTTATGTTTCTGAACACAAATTTTACTTAAAAAACTATTTATTGGTTTTTCAAATTAAGAAGTTCTGTAATATATGAAAAAATAATCAATATAAATAAGCCATATCAATTCTCTAATCGCCCATAATTATCACATGCACCATGCGTCACACACCAAAACTCGAAGCGGGCGATGCAAGCGCAACTTCGCGGCAAACTTCTCAGTTGGGAAGCACACCTCCCTAATTGGGTAAATATAAGGAGACGGAGTACCCAAATCGAGACAAACCTGAAAGAAGCGTCAGCAAAAATCTACCTCGTTTTTTATATGTACGTACATATCCATAACGAATTATTCTAAATTATCTCGTAAAGGTCACTGAACTTATATATTACTTTGTGGACGTATCTTTGAGAATATAGCTACAGATTAAATCAATTATTACCTAAAATTCACTAATTATTACCTTCGGTATATATAAATTGACATTAACAGTATATCATACGGTACCATATACTGATTTCTTAAATATTATTTTTATTAACACACAAAATAGTGTGAATCGAAATTAAAAAACATTGGACTGATGATTTTGTTTTTAATTTAATACTTTAATTAAATTGTTGCTCTTATTTATATACTTAATACATACATAATACAATAATTATTTTTATGGCATAAGTAATTGGACGGGACACTTAATGAGCCAATTTACCATACTAAGGGGTCACCGCAGAACTTAGACATTGATGCCGTAAAAAAAATACTTATGTCTTACATTGAAAATGCACCAGCAACCCTTGGAACTTAGATGTTATGTTCCTTGTGCCTTTAATTACAGTCACTCACTCCTTAAATCGGAACACATCAATACTAAGTACTACTGCTTGGCGGTATACATGATTAGTGTAGTAACTACACATACGGACAAAGCCACCACAAGTAAATATATAACTTAAAACAGTAAAAATGAAAAAAAAGTACCATTACTATAATAACATTCTAATTAAAACTAATACAGCATATGTGGTCATGAGACTTAGTAATACTTCTATCGCTTGACTACAAAGTAATAATAACTATGCTCCTTAAATAAGGGCATTTCAGCTTAGCAAAGACGAAAAATTTTGATAAATACCTATCTCCGCAGCTGTGGTAATAAAGCTATATAACCTGTAAATTTTTTCCAACCTAATATACCTATTGCGGCAAATTTAATTAATTAAATAGCACCGATGTTGACAGTTGCGAAATATAACCGACGCGATAATGACGTGACGTGTGAATGAGCCGGTAAAACCACAGTAGATACTGTACGCGGGACTGAAATACAACGCATCGCGTAATATATAACACAATACAGAGTTCGCACTGATAAAGATCGTTTTAAGCCGACTACTAACGATTTGTAATATTAAATATTTCTTTAGGATGCATTTATTTTGTTTGTTATAATAATCGGAAATCATAGTTATCAGAATATTTTACTAATATTATATGGCCGACTGCTTTGACTGCCTCGTTGATCTAGTGGCTGGACATTATATCGCAGATCCCGACTTAAGTTATTGGGTTGATATTGTCCAAAAATTCTCAAGAAGAGCCCGGAAGATAGGGTTTGGAATCGTATACATCTCCTTGCCTCGGAAAGCACGTCAAACCTATGGTCCTGCGCCAATTTTCCTTCCGTTCGTGTCGGATGCCGATGCCGATGAGAGAGGGAATAGAGAGTGAGAGAGTGCCTGTATTTGCGCAGATATTTAAGCACTATAATTTGTCCTGCGTAGTTGACTGATCTCTCTTGATACATCTGCCACCGTTACCGAAATTCTTCAGGACGACATCATAGGGCTGAATAGTTAGTTTATCTCAGGATTAATCAGCTTTTCAGCAACCATTTAAAATAAAAAGTATTCATATGTATGTCACGTATTGTGATATTATAAACGCTGTACCCACGGGCGCTGTACCGCTGTCGGTTGTACCCTTTATCGAGCGGAACAGCTAGTATAATTAATTATGAAATAGTAAGTCTTTATAATAATTAAACTGTAAGTTTCCCTTATGATTAAATATATTTGGGACTATGAAATTAGGATTGTAAATATGACATTTCCACAATTCGATAGGATTTGAGGCGAGGCCCATTCAGCTATAGAATCTTAGTTTTGGCCAATAAAACTTATCGGGTTGTTGTCTAGAAATATCATGGTCAGAGCAGCGAATTTAGCTGCCGAATATCCTCGTCCATCGGAAAGTACGTTAAACCGTTGGAACTGCGTCTGATCCCATCGATCATTGGTCAGCGTTCCCATTGGATTATGTGAGTTAAGAAATAGAGAGACCTCTGTTTGCGCACTCATTTGTACACTATTATATCTCTTTTTTGATTGAAAATAGGATGATAGACTGACAAATGAGCCATTCGATAGTAAGTTGTCAATACCGCTCATAGATTTTATCCACCACGCCACCTATCGTGGGAACTAAAATGCTTTGTTCTTTAGTAACACTGGGTTTGGCCTTCGAATTCGATTTGAAAATTACTAAATATTGCTATTTGACCGTGGAATATGTAACAAGTGGGTGGTACGAACATAGAGAAGTCACCAGATTAATATATAACTGCACTAAGATTATTCTACTAATATATAAAAATTTTCTTGAAGCGTATTTTTAAATTGGATGAAAAAAAAAATTCTTAAAAACATATTTGAAAAATTTAACAAGTTCAAAATTGTGATGAAATTTTAAACACTGTAATTTTATAAACACTCTCATAAAATTATCGTATCCAAAACATTGAAATCTTTAAATATACAAATACAGCGGTATAAACAACCCTTAAGCCAATATGAATTTGCAAATGATATATTTGTAGGTGTGACGGTAGAACCGCAAATATCGCATCAATATCCGGTATTAGTGGCGTAGATCGCGCTTAGCTAATTAAAAACGCTTAGATATGTTTTATGTTGATTTCAACAAATTCATAGAAATATAGATAGAAATTTTAATTAATACTGTGCCTACTATAAATACTATGTCACATAATTTTATTATTCAGTGTTGTAATAGATACTCAATTAAACAGACTTGATTCCTGCTGCGTCTAGTTATTTCACGCTTACCAAATAAGGCACGAATACAGTAAACACAGTGGCCCCGACGTGATACAAAAAAGTTATACTACTTTATGGTTGAATGGCCGACTATAAGGCTAATAAAGAATCTTAAAGATTAATTATCTTTAGAGCTTAATATAATAAATATTATGATACTCGCAGTTTAAGACATTAATCTTAAATTTAAATTAAGTTTTTGAATATTATTAAAAATGTAAAAAAAAAACTTCAAATAATACTAATAAATAAATATACTAAAAAAAATTTAACTGACCGACAAACATTGCGCAGCCTAAAATCATTGCTTCTAACAGGATGAAATATTGCGAAGCAATTCCTTGTGGAACTCAGGTAAACACTAGGAAAGGATTTTTCAAAATCCACCTTAAAAATATATTTTAATGACCAAAGAAAAAAATTGTATAGAAATTCGTCATTTCTGATGCTGCAAAATTGGAATTCGACTCGGCTTCTATTAAAAATAATTAGAATTCGTCATTATTGAAAGTAGAAATATGATTTTTGGTGTTTATGATTAAGTGATTAAAAACCTCAAATAAACAAAATCCAACCGAATTGCGAAACTTCTTATTTTTTGTAAATAGGTCAAATATTAATTAAAATATAATTTTCATTGTACACGGAAAATGGTAAAAAAAAAAAAAAAAAAAATATATCCCGGTGAGTTTCTTTCGCCGGTTCTTCTCAGGTCTGAGGTGCTAAATTTCGAACCGGTGGTAGATTTTTGACAATCAATAAGCAAGTGTATACACTTCTATATTGAATAAAGATTTTTGACTTTGACTTTGACATTAGTGGTGCTTGCTGGATGTGACTTATGATTTTCAGTTAAGGTACACGTATTATATTCAGTTGGACGTTGCGGTTCTATATACACTGGTACAGATAACTACTCGTAGTTCTGTGGTCTCTATGTGATAATAAGGTTTAGGAAGTTCTATTGTCTCTCGATCACGACAACGGCTTTCGCACTGATAACTATCTGTTATGTCTACTATTTGTAGTGAAATTGATATCATAATTATATAATTTTAGATAACTTTGTGATTTGTTACTGCAATACAGTCTTTCTCATTGCGCCCTATTTATTTTTATCACAAAATTCATAGTAATGTATATTTTTTTTTAAATTATAAATCACTACTTCAACCATCGCCAACATCATTACGATTTAATAAAAAACGATATAAACAAACTCCATGGGCTATCGATGTTCTACCTACCTCCTGAATTCATAGTTCGGTCAGTTAAATCATATCCAATTATGGTATAGACATCATTATGACACATATTATTTTTTTTAAGTATTTGTCACTTATGCACAGAATAATATATAGAAATAATACAAAATATATCGAAAAAACATATAATAAAAGTAACAGCTTCTTTATGTCCCACTATAGGAGGGAGATCTACTCTTCTGAGGAAAAGGCTTGCAGCGTATTCCCTCGGGCTGCTCCAAAATGTGGCAGAATATCATCCAATTCATGCAGGTTATCTGTTAATATTTTACTTTATAGTTGAGTTCAGTTTCGTTATTAATATTAAGCACATTGCGCGGACGGAACCTGCATTATTTGGTTGTGTTTCACTTTTTCTAGCTACAGGGACATCTGGTCTATTTATCATCATTAATATAAAATTAACCATTTAAACAGATTCCTTAACATCCCTAAATTGAAATGAAAATATGGTTTTACGGAATGGAAATAAAAAATTCAATGCAAACGATAATATGATACGAAACAACGCTCTTTCGTGCATGACATAAACAATGTAATTGAAGTTTTATTTCCCGTGTTTCGCACAGTTATTACAAAGGCTTGAGCGTACGGTGCACTCAAAGAGAGAATGCAATTTTAGTTGGATCTAAAATGCATATGATAGATGCAGTGCTGCTAATCACGATTGTATCAGCGCTAAGCCACAGTCTGACTGCCTCGCTGAGATTGTACTAATTGAAACTCTTAGATTATTTTTAAGTGGAACTTCTTGTTAGTTTGTTTGATGTTTAAATAATTTCTTATAATAATAATACCTTCATTTTGCTAATATAATTTCTTAAACAGCGTCAGCGACCAGACCGGTTAAACAGTTATAAAATAAGTTTAAACTCACACACAGATTCCGTATTTTAATATATAATGTTTTTTAGGATATTAGTTTTTTTCGCGGTAAGGTTTTGCGTGATTGTCACTTCTAATATGAGTTGAATGCACTAGCAAACCATAAAGTGATAAAAGTAATAGAAGAACATTATCAATCAAAACGACCAACCCTTGGGTGGCATTACAATACTTTTTTTTGTTCGTCTTTGTCTCTTTGTACGTTTCGTTCGTTTTTGTTTCGTCACTCCGTCTGTTATGCTACACGGAACAAGGGCTGATAAGGTTAAACCCTATATAAATAAATAGTACCATTCTGTGGTGTTAAATTATCCCTCCGCATTTAACAATAAATATCGAAGCGAATCGAAGGTAATAAAAATGCACAACAGTTTTTGGATTTGTTGTTAGATATTGGCAACGATAAATATCCACAAGAACGAGGAAAAGTTGTCATCGTCTATTTATGGGGACGTAACGAAAACAGCAAAATAAGAAGACTCCTGACTTCGCGAAAGAGATATTACGACCAATAGGCTATAAATGTTGAAATTTTCCAGGGGATAATGTAGAGTATATCTTGATTGACAGATTAGTAGTATTTACAGATGATTTATTAATTATAGTCCAAAGATTCAGTTTCGAAAATGAAATTTTTATATTGCTTAGTAGATCGGATACCATTAACCACTTGGGGTAAGTTAGTGGTCACCGTCCACGAAATATTTATAAGGCTCGATATTAAAATGCTCAGGGAAAACCTAAGATCTACTAACAAACATAAAAGTTATTAGTTACCTTTTTCATCAATACATACTTTCCAAAGAAATCCACAGCTTTTTTTGAGCATATTATACTTAATGTCATAAAATGTAATTGTCAATGTGTATTACAATAAAAAGATCACTTAAATATTTTTGAAACGTCTGCCCATTCTCTTCCAAGGATATTTTTTAGCCTTCAATGACATTAGTTATGGACTCAGTAAGCCTCGCTCTGAATACAGCCACACTCTGACTAAGACCTACACTAAGAATAGAATGTGTGATTCTTGCTTATAATTTTGTATTTGGTAACAACTGTAATATCGTGAGGAAATCTTTATCTATTAAATAATTGCTCAGAATTGCGACAGTAACAGATTGGTACTGATATCTTAAGATAACTCAAATTGGTTAAAACATTAATATTTCTCGCAAGTTTTATTTTAAATTTACTTTTAAACTCATCGTGAAGTGTTACAATCACTTATAACCAAATACTTGAATTATAGATCATAAAACCTTCAGTATCTATCTGTTCAATAATAGGCAAAATTTAGACAAAACGAAAGCATTTAAAGTCTCAAATATAATATTTTAAATATTTGTGAATTTCGGGCGTGATGAATTTTAAATAGGAACGCACTCCGTTGTGTAATCTGTTACCGTTTCACCATTGCTCTCAAAGACGACGATTCTGAGCGAGCACAGCGACGTCACGTTGAAAGACAGGCAGGCTACCGGAACTTGCTTGTCGTAGTTCCTTTACTCCAACTGATTGTGACCATCTAAAGCAATATTTATTGCCTCCTAAACCTCTAACTTAAACTTATCAACCATGAGAAATGTTATTTGTAGTATACTATGAAAAATAAATAAGGTTACAATTGAATTTTAGACTTTATAAATACACGTATGATGCGTATTTATTTTCAAAAGAAAAATATTATAAATTAAAGGACTACTATGTATGCATAATATGATGTCTATTTCGTGGCACAGAACTTTGTTTGATGGTAACGTTTCATACAGAAAAGCATGACGCAAATATGACGCGAAAAGTAATGAAGGGTATACCCTAATATTATTTTTTTACTTGGCAATGTATAGTTCTATAGCTCAGTATTATTCTACTAATGCTTATCAAGTGTATATCGTCAACATTAAACATATCTCCTGGGGTGGTTCACTTTTTGCTCAGCGGTTCGGAATTACGTTTCAACGGCGATGTCACGATTTTAAGTTAAGGCCTTAATGTTAATAATTCTTTTGTAGATTAAGCTTTAAGTCTAAAAGATTCCATAGAAGATTATATTGGTTACAAATAAGAAATACCTTATCTGCCTTGTAGCTGTACTATTGTCCTAAGGCTTACACACCTTGATTTTTGAAAACTGTTCCGCCGCGCTGCTTTAATGCGGTTTGGTAGATACGTATGAGGCCGATTTTCATTTGTAGACAAGCAGGTCTTCTGACGATGTTTTCCAAAGTAAATTAAGTCGTGGTTACCCGAATTTGGGCCCTAATCGCTGGGTCGCATTGGCACATATTGGCAATAAAATTAAATTCACTATAGCAATGTTTTTATTGTTCTATTAATACTTACAGAAATCAATTACAAGAGATTATAATTATGAACTACTTATATCAACTAGTATTAGTATATGTAGTCGTTGGCAAGTCACTTAATTATTAAATTATGAACGACTTAATCGATTGAGGTTACAATGTACTGGCGACTCGTCCTGCCTGGGCACGGGTGCAATTTAGTAAAGAAAATAATATGATGTAAATACCCCATAAACCTCAGGAATAACATAGCTTTCTACCAGATTTTTTTTTCAGAATTTGACTATTACTTCCTTAGATTACATCTACATAACAAACAAACGAATTTTACGTCTTTGTAATATAAGCATACATGTGTAGAAAGAAGGAAAAGTTTATTTAGGACACGGCAATTAATAAAAAAAATTCAAAAACAATAAAGAATCCTGGCAAATAAAAAATAAAAATAGAAAAAATATCATATAATACTTTATCTACAAAAAAGGAAAGAAAATATAAAAAAAGATATTTGATAAGCAATTATAGTAATCGTGTCATAAATAGGTTTACCATTCAGCTTCCGAGTTGGGCTCCAAAAACCCAGCGCTGATTTTCAATGTTACAGCAATCCAATAATATATTATTAAGCGTTTTGACTTATTATGAATCTATTATGACACCAGAAGCGGTGCCCGAGACGTAACGGCATTTTGCTACTCCGTTACAAATATGGAGAAATGGATTCGTCGACTCTCTCGCTATTAGCTTTTTAATATAGTACTTAGTTTGTTTAAATTTTAAAGGACCCTTAATCGTATTATACGGTATACAGCCGTATTGTCGATCTTCGTATGAATCGATGCCACACAATGACAAGAAATTTCTTCGACGCTTTTGATTCGGAATTCCAACGTTACTTCGAGTTCTCAATGCAACCTGGGTTTTAACGTTTAATAAAATTGTGTTCTTCGATAAAGGATTAATTGTTTTTGAAATAATTTCTCTGTTCATTTCTGAGATTATTATTATAAGTATTAATATCATGTACGCACTGATCCTAGTATGCTTTCCAACTAATAGTTATTAGATTTTTTGGATAAGAAATTTTCAATCCAATTATAATTGTTTGTGTTAACGCTATGGCAATGGACTTGAGGAATGTTTAAATTAAGTTTTAGCAGCAGTTTATTATAGTTTATTCGTCTTAAAATTGTTTAATAAAAAAACAATTATGTATTCATAGTGGAACATTGGAAACTTGTGATCAGAGTATTCAATTTACAATCAGAAAGAGTTTAAATGTGTAATTTACAATACCATATATATAAGACATTCAATTATTTTTGCTTGATATTCTTAAGTATACAAAAACGCTCTTTAACTATTCTTTGAAATTTTACGATTGAATATTTTTGAACATTTTCTGAGGTACAGTTGTAACAACATATAAATTGTCTTAAAAGAAATTGACTAGCCCTACCCGATTAGGGTAATTAAAGTAATAAAATTATGCTTATTCCAAGTTTTAACATTGTGGGTCACAGCTTTTAGAAAAAAACGTTTATGTTTATACGTACACATATATACATATCATTATAGAAATAGACAGATAGCGCCTATTAAATTATTTATGGTTCTGATTTGGGCTGGATAGATAATTACCACTGGATATACTCTAGAACAGTATTTATCCCTCACGATGTCGTCGAAGCAATCTTTCAGGAAGCAAGCGCCTTGAACCATTAAGCAGACTCTCAACATCGGCCTTGAGCCTCCTTACTCGCCCTCCGAGGTAGAAGTCGAAGCAAATATTTACAGAAAATTAATTTCATAAAACAATAATAGAATATTTGATCAAGAAATCAAGCATTTATTTCATTATTTAACCTCCGCTGTTAAGCTGAAACATATTGAATACCAAAAAGAATGGCTTAAAAAATAATTGTTCGCATGTTAACATTTTCGCTGGGCTGTCAGAGTGGACTTGGAATTCGACGTGTCATATGCGGACAGACATAAAAACCGATGCCGTAGTACGTGCGCGAATATGAAGAAAGGAGATTTACCCTCGTCAACTGGACGACGGGCGGCGTAATAACTGCTAGCAACCGAGATAAAAGCAGTACAAGATGAACTCTTGATACAACATGTTAGTTAAGCAACATTTTGGTCAAACAATATGCTCGGGTAATGAATTATTTTCTCTTGCAATGTCGGGGAGGCTTAGTGAAGTAGGACGTAGGTTTTTATAGACTCAAATAGTTTTTCTAGCTCTTTTTTGCGTCTATATAATATATCTTGATAAATTCTTCGATTTGAGAATAGGATGGTATATCTGTATTGAAGTGTGGTTATGAAAGTTGAAATTGTACAAATGATTGCCAAATTTTGTAAGGATATAAGAAGCAGTCATTTGATAATATTATAAATAAATAACCATACACTAAAGGTAAATAATTCTTATGTTAATAAATTATTTATTAAGATTATCTAACAATACCGTAGTCGGAAAAATTTCTAGAATTTCACAAATGTTACGTCACAAAGTATTGGTACGTATTTCCCATGATTTAAATTATACAAAGACTAAAGAACATCTGGTGCAAAGGACCAACCCATGTCAACTGGTAGATGGACAAACGGATTATGATAATATTGGTCCTGCCTTGAAATGTCATTTTTTAATAACTTTATTTTAATTGGAACTGTTTCAAAATTTTCTACAATTTCTTACATTTGCGGGAGGGCTTTGTGTGGGTTACACAAAGCCGTATGAAAAAGTGTACCTATGTCGGGGTCTTGCCTACTCATCAATTTTATACTGGCACAGAAAATATTTTATATATATACTCGGGGAAAATAAGTGGACTCTATTAAGAGGGATAGAAAGGGACGTACCTACTTTTTCACTTGAAGAACTCGAACCAAAGGATGGGTGATGTTATTGGAGGATAGGAGAAGGATAATCGCTCATAACACTAGCTAACTTTAATAGACGGCGCATTAACAATGCATACGTAGCCTTCGGCGGAAAGTAAGTCATACATCAAACTGATACCATAAGTAATAGTCAACGCTTAAATATACGTATTAATCTAAATTCGCTAAAATACGTGTTCTTGTTTGAATTGAAATTAAATCGACGAAGAAATTGTTTGAATTGAATTGATGAAGAAATGTTATTATAGTCCCAAGATTTAAGTAGGTAATATTTACAATAAATATAGATTAACATCAGCAATAGAAAAGAGTTCACTGATTTATTTATTTAAATTCATGTTATTATCAGTTGATGTATAATTTAAAATAAGCCAACATTAATCATTATTTATATTTAATTTTTATTTGAACTTAATCTAAATATTATAGGAATAACTTAGATAATATTTATACATATTCTTCGTATGTTTTATATTCCAATTTTTATTTACATTAGCATTCTTTGTTTGTAGCGGGATCGTTCGTGTGGATATAAAGTACGGCTCCTAGTTTCATCATATCAAAATTTCATCATAATATAAATAATTCTTCCATCCATATTTTACAAAAACTAATATATTTATCGTAAGATAAACATATTGAGAAGCTAGTCATTCGATTTTACCTTATCTTGTATTCGTAATTTATGTACACGTACTAACTTTTTGTTCTATATCAACGTATTAGCATTAGCAGCCTGTAAATTTTCCCACTGCTGGGCTAAAGGCCTCCTCATCCTTTAAGGAGAAGGTTTGGAGCATATTCCACCACGCTGCTCCAATGCGGGTTGGCGGAATACACGTGTGGTAGAATTTCGTTGAAATTAGACACATGCAGGTTTCCTAACGATGTTTTCCTTCACCGCCGAGCACGAGATGAATTATAAACACAAATTAAGCACATGAAAATTCAATGCCTGCCTGGGTTTGAACCCGAAATCATCGGTTAAGATGCACGCGTTCTAACCACTGGGCCATCTCGGCTCGTATCAACGCTTAATATATTAAAATTATATATGAAAAATAATCGATGAAATCTTTTCTAACTTCAATGTTCTATATTGTACGAAATTATAATTTTTGTAATGTTTATAGGAAATACCTTCGTTTGGCCATGACGGGCAATTTCAAGGACAAGACAAGTGCAGGAAAATTTATACACAAGCTTATGCAAACACATACAATATATATTTTCTACAGAGAGAGGCCATCATTATCTATTCGCAGTGGATTATACTCTCTTAATCCGATGGAACTGTAATCTGAAGGAGCAGAGAGAGAGCTTGAAGAGAGAAAGGAGTCCGGATTAACTTGTTTCAGGAGGCGAACTTCATAAGTCCTGGTTACAAATGTTCTTAACTGAAAACCTCAAAGACTTATACTTGCCCAATACGACCATATCAAATAGCAGCTACACCAATGAGACAATCATATTATACGAAGTATTGTAACACTGGCATTGATAATAATCAAAATCAAAATCCAAAAATCAAAATCAAAATATACTTTTTTCAAGTAGGCTTTCACAAGCACTTTTGAATAGCCATTTAAAAAGCTACCACCGGTTCGGAATGTAGATTCTACCGAGAAGAACCGCCAAGAAACTCAGTAGTTACTCTTTTTCAACATCTAAAAATACAGTCATGTTATTTAAATATAAATGTTATAATATCCCTGATATAAACAAATATCAAGCTAAAATTTGTTTTACATATTTTAAACAATTTATCGAATAAGGAACAACATAAAACAATCGCGCGAAACTTAATGATGCATCGATACTTGATATATAAACGCGAGGCAAGTTGGAAACTGCAAACTACAGCACTAACCCGAGGCGAAGTTAGTAAGCTTCGCAGCTGTCTTAATAATTACCTGTCAAAAATTGCAAGCTATTCCGACTATTGGTATATAAATTATAGCATACTTCTATTTTGTAGATTAACATATAACTTTAACCGATTAAACGTGGAAGCATTTTGAGAAGATGAAAGATAAATTGGATACAGTGTATATGATTATTTACGTGTTCATGGTAAGGTGAGACTGGATGTCCAAGGATTTTATAATTATTTATTTATTTCGAATATTTAAAAAAAAATACAAGTATGTAGTTGTAGACATTGTCACGACAATTTTTTATCAGCTCTGTATTGGTTCGAAATTAGGATTCAAATAAAAAAAACTACCAAATAAATAAGTTTCTATTTCTTTGGTATATTAATCATATCGTTACGTCTGACTACTATATTAATAGGTAGTAAAAGTACTATTACTACTACTTTTATTAAAAATGTTAGTATAGATTTTGATGGTACAGCAAAAGTTATGAACTGTCAAGTTGTCGTCAAACTGCAGCATACGAGTACTTATAAAAATTTTTACTGTTTTTTTTGTTTTTTGTTACCTATTGGTTAAAATTCAAATATTTTATCCAACTTTTGATTTTGATTTGTAAAGTACGTAGTGTTTTCTTCTTATTTTCCATCTCATTACTTATAATCCACATATTAACCTTGATTGCAACGTAAAAAAAGGGAAATATATCCGACGCAAAAACAACACAAACTCATTCAATATAGAAGCATTACTACTCATTGATTGTCAAACTAAACACTACTACCGGTTGTGAAAAAAAAAATACCCGGAAAATAGATTACCTGAGAAAAACCGAAAAAGCGAAAGAAACTCAGCGGGCCTTTTTTTTGTCAATTTTATTATTTACATAAACTGCGTTACGAGACGCTTATTTCAACTATTATCAATCTTTTCAGTGAAGTACAAAGACAATCATATTTTACATTTGGACAAAACCCTCTAAACGAACACTATTAATAAAGTAGATTTAAGGCGACAAAACATTGTCTCAACTGCCCTTAAATCTAGCTAAGCGTTCATTCATTCCTAAATTCCTTGAATTAGTCAACTCAAATCCTATGCAAATGGTCTGTTAATTACAAACTTCCTTTGTTAATTAGCGGGAGGCCCTTTTCTCTTACGAATCCTTTAAAATTTACTTCGCCTCGTTGGAGGTGAATGCACTCGATGAAAAACTAGGACATAAAAAATATATGCATTTCCGTCTGTCGGTCGTCCCCTTCCGAATTGGAAGCGAAAGAATGAGAATTATCTTTTAATCTGCTTTTAGAAAAGAGGAAATTCGGAGGATTCTTAGCAACATTTAGTTTCGAGTATGTTTATCTCTTTAATAGTATATACGTTATAAAGTGATGAAGTTAATTGAGGTTTCGAGATCCAACAAAAATACCACAAAGGTTTGAAATGAACACTTATCTTTTGCTTAATCTTTGAGCGCTAACTTTCTCAACTTTTTGTGTAACAAAAAGGTTATATCACAATAATATTTAAAATACCTACGTTATCTCATTGGCGAAAAATTGCCACTACTTTCTAAATAGTTTTTTTTTTTTATCTAGAATGTATATTCTGAAGCGTTGATAACTTTAAATATTATTTTATCTTGTAATATTACGTTTTAAAAACTTCAAATATTAACTAAATAGACTAAAGAATATATTATATTGAATATCAACAAATAAAGTATATTTTCTGTAACTTACCAACAGAATATAAACATTACGCAAATCTTATTATTTGCAGAATCTTTATTTAAAATAAAATAATGATATTATTATAAAAATATTTCACTACTAAAACTTTTCTAATCGTATTTACGTCAGATATAAAAAAAAAGTTCAGGTAATCCAATTTAACACCTTTGCAAGCATGAATAATAAGAAAACAAAATAAATATTTCACAAGAAACAGATATTTACGTCGATAGATCTTAACAAAATGGCAGCCAATTTATATTGGGAACCAGAAACGCCGTAGCTTACGAAAACTGCATGTTATTTGCAGACATTTGTTTGAAGCGCATGCGGTGCGTGATCGGCGCTCGTAAGTATCGCTTTGACGGTAAACGTGCTCGAGAAACTACACCGCAGCAAGGAATCTATTGTGCTGACTGCGAGTTTCTCTTTATGAAACTTTTATCCGCTTGATAAATACAGGCGAGAGGTAAAACCATTCGCTGTTCTGCAATCCGTCGACCGTTGTATTATCTGCCAATATGTAATTGTCTTAACTACGTTATTTTTTATATATTTTAATTGGCTTTAATGTTATGTACCTATTATTTTGTCTATGATAAGTTAATGTGTAAATTTTACCGAGACGAAATTTAGTACTTATTTAAAGTTATTGAATATATATATATATATCTGAAACTACTGGACCGATTTTAATGTAACTTACACTGATCTAGACCTAAGTTGAAGTGTACCTAACTTTAATTAAAAATGATCTTCTTGATACGACTTTTAATTTTCTAAGCATTCATGGACAAACATACAAATATACATACAAACATACACTTACGAAATTAAGCATACGTGCTTGGAAGTCTAAATGGATCATCATATTCAAATATAATTCAATTCTAACAATGTTACATACATACATACAAGTCAAACTGACAACCTCGTATTTTGTCAGTTAAAACGATTTTGTGATTTTCTTTAAAATAATTAATAATGTCTTGTATTCAGTTTTATACATTATACAGTTATATATTTTGAATGATTTAACGAATACAGCACTGTTTAATTTTTTTTTGTTTAAATTACATGATGTTAATTACTTAATATATTTCTTCAATGAAACAACATCTCTAAATAAGTGTCTAATCTACAAATTTCCTGCTCTAAGAAGTTTCTTTTGGGGTGGGATTGAGGACCCTCATAGAATTTTATGTTCAACTTTAAATGGGATCCTCGAGGTACAGATTATTAAATAAAATGTTTGTCATTAAAAAAGTCTGATTTCAGAATTGCCTTCTATTTCAATATTTTGAAAGATTCAATAAACCATAAAATACTAATATTATAAGCAGATTTATTTCCCCATTGAAAGAAATCAACATTTACGTTCTTAGACATTTATTTAACTAAAAATTTATTAATCTTTATGGAGTTTATATATAGACAATTTTAAATATAATTATAACTTCCTGGAATAATTCTAAATAATATTAAATATTGTTTAATTATTATTAGCAAATTTTATAAAACAGAGTTTATATTACTGTATTCATTCAAATGATATATCATACAATTTGTTTTGGCAGCTAGTAAGCGAGTTGGAATATTTGAAGGCGCTACACGTTCATCGCTGGAGTTTACACTGTACGGAGAAATTTTATTCCTAGTTAAAACATACAAGTTTATTCAAAACTAGTTATCATATGTTACCTTTTAGAGATTCCTTAATTCCAATTCTCCATCTCCATGTTTTTTTTTTCAAATAAATACTTTTTATCAGATTAAAGATTATTTAAAATAAATTTTAAATTTTTAAACTTGGAAAATATCGTGTTTTGTAAAGTATGAAATAAGATAAATATTCTTCTCTGAAGTTCTTATTTATTTTTCTAATAATATCACCATCAAGACATTCATTAATAGAAGCGAAAAATAAAAATACTGCTACGGTAAATTTTAAATTCTTAGTGGTAGTAGTAGGTTGTTTCACTTAATATACTTTAGTAAAATGACAATTCAAAAGTGATTGTGAAAGCCTATTTGAATAAAGTATTTTTGATTTTGTTGATCGATTATTCGTGTAACACACATTTACAGCAAAAAAAGACATATTAAAAGTATAAATTAAACAAAATAAAGGAAATAGGATATTATAAAATTTAATTTAATTTTACAAATACGAGTATACTAAACATACAATTAAAATGAAAGTTAATTAAAGTTTATTTAGGTCAAAACTTGCAAGCCTAATTAGAGCAACTTGTACTTATCTTACGGATCTAAATTTTACATGTTGGTTTAGTTCTGATAACAATACATATTTAAGCACGCAGGTTTGCTAGATGAAGATTCTTAACAACCGTTGAGAAGATACTTCGATATACACTCATAAAATTCACAATTTTGATTGAATATTGAATTCACCATAACACGACTACTGCACTAATGACTGGCGCCCGACGAGCAAATCTTCTTAACAGTTAACACAGACAAGAAACGCTGTATGAGTATGCATTCAATTGTGATGTGAGGCTGATTGCCATCATGACATTCCTATGACATAATAGTTATATATTCATCATTGGATAGCAATACATTTTATTATAAATAATGTATAATATAAAATATACACATATATTTTTTTTTTTATGGCATAGGGGGCAAACGATCAGGAGGCTCACCTGATGGAAAGCGACTACCACCGCCCATGGACATCTGCAACACCAGGGGGTTTACAGGTGCGTTGCCGGCCTTTTATGAATAAAATGTATTCGATGATTGGGGTTATATCAGACCTGCCTCCAATACTCCAGAATAATCATTTGGACGGCGTGTTTTGTCTATAATATAAAAATGAATGTTTTATTTAATTATTTAATATATTTATTTATTTGTTAGACAATTTTAAATATATATATAGTAAATTTAAATGAATAATTTTGTAAAAAATATAAGTCCCAATTAGTGTAATGAGTTGAATTACGCACAGATTTTTTGGTGCCACTAATAATAATAATCTCGTGTACTGAATATTATTAACAATCAAACTCAATCATTCAAATATTTACAATATTTTATTTAGATGTTATTATATTTCAGCGATTATTATTTTATACACATATAATATAATTTAAGTGTATGTTTGTAATGTTAAAATAACTGCGTTTTACTAAATGCATATGTATGTATACACGGTACATATACCTAAATAACATTTTTTACAATTTTTGTCTGTCCGTCTGTTTGTTCCGGCTAATCTCTGGAACGGCTGCACCGATTTTGAGGGGACTTTCACTGGCAGATAGCTGATGTAATAAGGAGTAACATAGGCTACTTTTATTTTAGAATTATATGTTAAATGATAATAAAGTCACGCATTTTTATTAAATTCAAACGTGCACGAAGTCGCGGGCACAGCTAGTTTAATATAGAATACTGACAAATATGACTCCTATCAAGTTATGTTATCGAATTCAAAACTTGGGACTCGAAAGGAATATGCTAATGAGAAGTAAACGTTCATGTTATTTCGTGTTAAAACTTTCTGACTAATACAAATATAAAAACAAGAGAAGCGAATGATATCCTCGTATTTTTATAAAATGTTCAGATTTCAGACATCAGCCAGCTTTTTAACTAAATAAGTATTAAAAACTATCTAGACTGTTTATAGAACATTTGTTACAGACGATAAAAACTACACTTCCAGTTAAAAGCAATTATAAATTGTTCAACTTATTAAAATTTTTAACTTTACACTTTTACTAACGTCGTATTTAATAAATAAACAAAAGCAAAGAGCTATTTTGATTTCAGACTTCTGAATTCTTAAGTGTGCAAGGCGCAATGTTGCAACTCTGCTCGGCACACTCGAGCAGCGTTGCAACTTTTATTGGAAAACTTATCCGAATTTACATGTCCCGCACATTATTAAAAACGCTTGTAAAAGTTTAAAAGCCCCAGAACTTCCACCTTGCACCCGAAGCGAATTTATATCCGCAAAGCCAAGACTAATTTTTATTGTTCCAGTAGGTGAAGTTATAATGGGATATTTAAGGGTTGGGTTTAAATTTTGCAGCGGGCTTAAGTTGTTCTTGATAGTGATAGTATTAAACGAACCCGTTTCGCGAACATCGACTTGTGTAAGACATTTTTTAATTATTACTAGATGGTTTAAATTAAGGCTAATAGCTTTTGTTTAGTGGTTTGTTAAACAGATAGTTTGAAGAACATTGATGATTAATATTAAGCCAGTTGAAAAACTTAATCGAGTCAAAAGACAGGTTTAGCTATGAGATTCTTCAGCCACAACGAGTATTGAGAGGAAAGAAGGAACCAAACCAAGAGAGAAGCCGAAACCATGACCACAACGTAAAAACAGCGTGACGAGAATTTTAATGCCAAAAAAATGTAACAACCCGAAGGGAAAAATATGATATTGCTTTTAAATATGAAATATTACGCCGAAAGTGTTCTTGTTATGAAGAAAAAGGGTTTACCCGTGTCACGGCTTCTCGGAGGGTAACGCACGATGTGTCTTCATTGGGAAAACAATGAATTGGTATTACGATCTGGTGTATTATTAGTTACAGTATTCGTAGATTTAGGGCATCGTGTTAACTTTATTTGAATTTATTTTATGTTTGTACAGTTTTTGATTCGAAACATCTATCAATATCTTTTTTATTTTTTTTTATGGCATTGGTTGGCGGACGAGCATATGGGCCACCTGATGGTAAGTGGTCACCACCGCCCAAAAACAAAGGTACTGTAAGAAATATTAACCATTGGGAACTACGATGTTATGTCCCTTGTGCCTGTGATTACACTGGCTCACCAGGTGTGCTGGAGTGGGTGGTGCCTACCCAGACGAGCTTGCACAAAGCCCTACCACCAAGTACCTAAAAATAAATGTGGAGGTAATTGAATTAAAATATAGGGTTCCGTTAATAAACAACTACATTTTTTATTATTATCTATATTGACATAATGAGGAGACGTTTTTGTGTTTCCTAACTGAAAATAAAACTACTATACCAATAAATAAAAAATATATACGTGAAGAATATTATATGTGAAGGATTTAGTATATTATACAAGGGAAGCATCATCTGCCCTTTATACGTATAAATTTTTTACTTCAAGTGATGGAGTTGAGAGTAGGGATGGAGTCATCCCGTTTGCCGTCACGGCACACGAGTCGGTCTCGCTACCGAGGAGCCACAATATAATTTTATAGACGTGTCATAGAAGAAAACACCATCACCATAATTAAAAATAATATGGATGTTTGTTTAATTTTGAATCATATATATTAATAGATCAATCAAAACATACAAGGACATAAATTCCAACAAGTCAACAGCGAATGTTGAATTACAACGTCTGATCGATGTTCTAGTTTAATGTTTATGTATACTAACAAAACTTTAATAGGCGCCAACATCGTATCGTAACGACAGCAGAATGATTTAATTACAAACGATATTTTGGCTGACTTCTTCGTCTAGAGGCTAGGTTATAAAGTTGCAAGTCTCTAGGTACTAAATATAAACAGGACGAGATAATAAAAAATATTCGCTGTAGCAATTGCGATTGTTTATTTGGGTCACATTAACAGCCTGTAAATTTCCCACTGCTGGGCTTAGGCCTCCTCTTCCTTTGAGAAGAAGGTTTGGAGCATATTCCATCACGTTGCTCCGATGCGGATTGGTGGAATACATATGTGGCAGAATTTCATTGAAATTGGACACATGCATATTTCCTCACGGTGTTTTCTTTCACCGCCGAGCACGAGATGAATAATAAACACAAATTAAGCACATGAAAATTCAGTGGTGCTTGCCTGGGTTTATTAATAGACATTTAAATTTAAGTATTAAAATTAAACAAAACGATGTCTCTGTTTATGCCTTGATACGCTTATCTGATTGATGCATCGACATGAAATAGTATAGTTTTATTCTTACATTGAGAAATTGGAAAGGCATTTCAATCAGACTTTAGCTAAAATTATATTTATTCGTTGACACCTAAAAATATTGTTTGAACGTTAAATGTACTGTTAAATTTTAATAAGATCAGACTAACGATATTTAATTTAAAAGTTTGATATGGATATACCTCTAACCTTTTTAATAGGCTTTAACAACACTAAAGTAATATAATATTTATGAAATCAAATTCACCCATTCAATGTAGAAAAAAAGTTGTAGCTTATTTATTACTTAATAATTACTACCAACACGATTGTATAATAAATATAAAATAAACGCAATAAAAAGGTGTTATAATGTATATTGTCATATAATCCTTGCTTTTATAAGTGAGCTTAAATCGAGGCTTTAGTCGTGTGAAACTTAATCTGTTTAGTGTTCGGAGATAGCCTCAAACGTTTTCAGATTATAAAACAAGTTATCTACGTAAAAACGTTTTAAAAACAAGCCAAGTTTATTTATGAGCCTGAAATAATAATTAATATTGTTTAATATACTTTAATGTAATTTATGCGAAGTTTAACCAGTTGAGTGGAATAGGTTTAATACATCGAACATATGAACATACATACGTACACATAAGTTAACGGGTTAAAATTAATAAGTTTTGTATAAATGTTGACAAATACCTTGTTTATCAAAATAGTAAAAATTAATGATAATATAATCCTTTCTTTTTACAGAAAATCAATTTAACAGTCGAAAAACTTTTAGGTTCCGTATTGGTAACAGTTTGGAATCATTTAATAATTCTATAAAATGTCGTATAGTATAAATAGCCTCATTCTAACCGATGTGGTCCATGGAATCTGAGAATATCTGGCGGATAAATCAGGGGGAAGTCAACAGTATTGTGCCGGCTGTTTTCACCCAGTTAATTAAACTTAGGTATTTATATTCAAGCCGGGACTAAATATGTCAGCACGATAAATAGTTTTCTGCTAAGTTAATTCGCGACTCTGTGTTGCAATGTTACCGGGATTGCTTTGGTATTAATAACTGTGAATTGAATTTGAGTTATTTCGTAAGTTAAATTAACATATGATTCTAAAAATATATGTTTTTTGTATGTAATAACTATTATTTTCACATATACACTGATAGGAAAAAGATCAGCCCATTTTCACTTCAGTCATCTCATATGCTGGAAAGCATTTATCACTTTGTTTTTTTTTTGTGTGTGTGTCTTCTAATTTTTATTTTTCCTTTGAAAAGAATATCCTGAATATGAAGTTCATTCAGCATCCTTTCCATAGAATGCTAGGTCTTTTGTATTCTGATGGAAGGTGGACAAAATTGGTTACTAATTAATCAAGTCCAAGTGGTAAGAGAGCCAGAAGATGCCCTATATAACGATGTGTAGATAAAATAAAAAAAAAAATGATAGAAAAAGTATAGATAAGGAAAACCTGGACACCGATGGAGTTGGAGGAGTACATATCCGTCTTAAAAGAATAATTCTAAATAAATATATTCTTATGTTTTTACTTTTCAATGTAAGTTAAGGAAATAAATAGGCTTTATTATTATTAATAATAGTAAAAAAAATACTTTACTTGTTTATCGGTATCACCGCCCGGAACGGAGCAGCATTATGAAATAAGCACCAAGATTTATTTTAAAAGGAGAGGAGTCCTTTATCACATTTACTGGCTGTACCTTTTATTTTCTCTGTCTTTTTTTACATAATAAGTGGGTGGACGTTGTAAGAAACATTACCCATTCTGTACATCGCCAATGGGCCAATAATCTTGGGAATTAAGATGGTTAAGATCACAAATCAGAACACAATAATTATTACCTTAGCTATTACCTTACTTCATCTTAAATTGGATGATATCATTATTTAATTACATTTGGAAACGTGCCTAACAAATTTAAGAAATAGCAGGAAGTAACAACATCATATGGGGCTGTTTACTACATCATATGTGTTATGTTACATTCAAGAACATAGACATAAATTTTAAGTAAAAAACATTATAGGTTCAGATAACACGTTCCTAAGCGGTGACCTGATGGTAAGAGGTCACCGTCGCCCTTAGACTTTGGGTCTGTAGAAATATTTCTCATACGTTACATTAGTAAGGCGCCACCGCTTTGGGAACTAAGCAGATATATCTCTTGTACCTGTAATTACACTTCAAACCGGAACACAACAATACTCACTATTTATTATTGTTTGACGGTAGGAATGATTTTCGATTGCTATTCTAAATAATTCCAAATTTGGAAATCATATCAAAAGTCTTAACGGAAATGCCAATCTGGGGTTGATTTAAAATATTGGTAGCAAGGCGAACTAAATTCATTTACGTATCGAATTGGCGTTGCATGAATTTGGTATTTATAATTTATTGCTATTGTTTCGTATTATTTTACTTGGTGATAGGGCTTTGTGCAAGTCCGTCTGGGTAGGTACCACCCACTCATCAGATATTCTACCACCAAACAGCAGTACTCAGTATTGTTGTGTTCTGGTTTAAGGTAAGGTAAGGGTGTGTGCGTCAGTGTAACTACAGGCACAAGGGACATAACATCTTAGTTACCAATTTTGCGCCACGCATTGGCGATAAAGAAATGGTTAATATTTCTTAAAGCATCATTGTCTATGGTCAATGGTGACTACTTACATCATCAGGTGGCCATTGGCCCATCCACCGACCCTGTATCTTAAAAAAAATGTATATAGCTAATAATTTTATAGAAACTAAGAATATAAAACTCTTGTAAGATTATTTTTGGATTAATAGGTTTTCAATAATGATTATTATTATGTTAACAAACCTGCATGTATTGGATGTAATCCCATCTCCTCGTTCGTCGTCAACATCAACGTCGTTGCGCAGCGAGGAAGTATTTGTCCAGCTGTAACATAAACGAACTATAATTTACTCGAGATTAACTTTTACGTATCATATTATTTATTTCACAAAATACTAAATATTTATCCGTATGTACCAATTTTATTAAACCAGATAAAGCTGAGCCATTTGTTGTTTTTCTGTTTAAATATGGAAGACATAAGAAATTTATGTTTACATGTTTATTGCAAAAGTTTATAGGCCTCCATAACTCCCGTCAGTTACCCCACCTGTCCTGCCTTCCATTACGTGAAACAGCATAGACTTACTGTTTCTATTTAAAGTTACTATAGTGAATCGTGACAGCTTGAACCTTATTTGAACTCAAGGTTGTTTATTTATACATGCACAGTTGAAAATATGAATATCATTGTAGAAAATATTATAACGTCGTATCTCATAAGGATATCTTTGTGTGTTATGACATTTTCAGCATTGACGTGAAGTGAAGTGAAGTTGAAGTCATAACATCTTAAGTGACGTAATTCAAAGTACACACATGCTAAATAATTATCAATTATTTATTCTAAACCATATCTGTCCGTTTATGATGACCATCTGCCCTTTCTATAAACATGAGATAGAGAGCTTAGGTTTATGGACCCGGCTGACTTATCTTCATTAATTTAAGTGGACTTTTACACTTCACCACCGCAACTTCAACTGCAGGTCCTCGTCCGAAAGGTTATCTGGAACAGATCGCTATTTAAGCGATAAGAACGTCTTTTGATCATAGTCTGTAATATTTACCTCTGTATATTAGTATTTCTTGTAAAATATTTTATTTTATAATTGTTCTAATTATAACGACCAGAAGTGAAAATAACTTTTTAAAAAAGATAGACTTAATAACTATCTGACTTTATAATAACAATCAACAAGAAAATAAAATTCTTCTCCGCTTAAATAAATAATCATTAACAACAAAAATCAAGCAAAACGTCAAATTTTCTATGATTCAGAAATATTATGTACTAAGCTTGAATGCTTTGGAAAAATCTTCACCCCATAAATTAGTGTAATTATGTATATTTATGCATTAGGCGGTAAAAATACAAGATAATTGTAAGATGTCAAAGAAGTTCAGCCAACGGCCACCAACCTCTTTTGTTTTCCAACTCTTTCCGTTGTTATGGTTACGATAATAATTGTTATCTGTCAGTATGATATATCATTGTTATCATCTAATTAGCAAATTTTAATGTTGAATCTTTCATGTGGCAATAATGTCGTTAAATTTCTATTTTACTTCTGCTCTAACCATATATATATATTAATCGCTTAAGGCAGATCGAAACTGAACTGAATCCGAAACTAGTTCACAAATTTGAAGTTGTTCTATGATCAGAGTTTCGTAATTTTATCTTTAAAGGATAAAAAAAATACCAGTTTATGTAGAAAAGTAGATGTGATAAAATGAACACACGTAAGTTGTAGTAGATCGGTAGGTGAGGTGGCCGTCAGAGTAGACGAGTCTTAGAACGAAGAACGCGGATTCGCATCAGGCTTAGGGAGTCCAGCCGGACGGACCAACGGCCTAAAGTCGTTACGAATTATATGCAATTAGCTAAATTATAGTAGCTTATATCAAAATAAAGTTATAGTAGTAATTATCATTTTTTATTTTCTATTTATTAAAAACTAAGGCAATAACTAACTAACTGGTAACTGGTGGTAACTAAGTAACAAGCGTTCAGTATTCAGTAAGACTGCTAGTTAGTTCAGCAAATTTAATTCAAATTTCTGGTTGTTAAATAATAGACTCTCAGCTCTTTTTACTTATATTGTTCTGTAGGTATAATGATATTATCTAAATAAGCTCTGTATATTGTTACTTATCAAGAATGAATATTAAAACATTTCAATGAAATGTATAGAATTACTTATAGCCTGAAGAATAAAAGTTTTAGTATTTATAACATTTATTCTCAGTGATTTACTCCAATGTCATATATTGTGTCCTCGAGACGTCTCCGTAGAATGAAAAAACATTTTGTATCCTTTTTTTTAAAGGTGTTTAAATTTCAATTAAAATACAAAAATAAACATAAATATAATTAAGACTCACTCATGGAACCTTTTCGTTTTTTTTTACATTTTCAAAACTTAAATTTGTCAACTCATCAGTTATAGTGCTTTCTTAATGTTAGGGCAGGTACCACACGCGTGTTATGTATAATATATTCTACCATTGAACAACGTACTTAGTGCTGTGATTGAAGCAGTGGGCAAAAAAAAAATATTCTGTCAATGTGAAATAGTATTTGTAACCACTAACCATGAAGAATCTCATTTGGAAATCTGCCTCATGTAATAAAAATATTTAAAAACAAACAGCTACACAGCTAGCCCGTTTGCTCAAAAGCCTTCCTTAAATAAATAAAAGTATTGTACAAATAAATAACACTAGTGGGTCACCCGTGAAACTTCGCGTTTATTCAACAGAATTTTTGAAAAATTCGAAACCTATGTGTATGTATAAATAACCTATAGGTTTTGTTTTGATTTCATTTCATTGAGGCAGTGATTCTATCTAAAATCCTGTATGCAACTTCAGTGGGTCTAACAATTCGTATTGACTGAAAAGTATAATCTTGACGTAATTCGCAATAGACTGGCCATTGGTGATGAGAATACATGCAAACTCGTGGCCTTTCATTATGTACTTATGAAGATTTTTGGCTGATTTGATAGAGCAGCACAATTTCACGTTCATATGGAATTAATGGATGTTGACTTAAAAGTTTTTAAAAGCTGAGAATTATGCGGCATAATGTGGCAATTGTCAAGAGCAGCATCACGGCCATTCGACCGTTTTGCCTCATCATAGCGGCTGTCATCTCGTCGGCTATAAAGCGGTATATATCCATTCGGTTCAATTCGAGTAATAGCGAAAGCTTCGTGGAAACTTTTTTCTGCAAATTCCATCAATCAAGCAGATAATCGTCATGTTTTGATTTTCGCAAGGGCTATGCACCATGTGCCGCGAAACCGGTTCGAAGAGTTTAGGATCGGCGTCGTGGGTAGGCAATTCAACACTGATGGCTCGGTCCACGTCTTCGACAACGTGCAAGTTGCACATATCTTCCAATGTCACCGGTAACAGTAAGGTAAACCGCGTTTTTGGAACTCGATGGTGTAGACAAAACATTTAACTATGCCAATAATGTCTTTCTTTGCTTTGAGATCTCACAATGTTTACACATACACACACACACACACACAGTAACTAGTAACTTTATTCTGGTCTCTAAAAAAATAATAATTTGTTAAATCTTAAAAATTTAGTACATTAAAATCAATAATTATCTTTAACTTTCTGTACATGTAGATGTACTGTCTCAAGCTCTTCAAAATGAGACCATTATCTTTTATGTGCAGCTACCGTCACATAATCACTGGGACAATCGGCTTATGCTATTAATATATAAGAAGATGTAATAATAGAAGCGAGTTGTTCAACTATATATAATATACAAACTTACATTAATGATAAAACCATATAAGTACATAAATTAGGGACGCGTGACAAATCCACCCTAAAATATGACACTTCTCGAAGATCTTCCTTATCTCTCGTATTATATCTTAGATATAGAGTAACTGTGCGTGAAATTTTACAAGTGTCGACGGGTTCAGACCATCCGCCGAGAGAGAGTCCACTGAATACTAACAATCAACCTGGATTCTCGAAATTCAACTTTAAGTCCTAGTTATACAGTTCAAATTCAAGATCAGCTCGATTAAATGTCTTTGTTGCGATATTTCAATAGATAATCAACTGTACTTCATAGAAAATAGAGGCGTTTTCCGAAATACAGCTTCTAGACAGCATCGTCCAATTTGCGGGGAATGGACGGTCATATGAATTTTCTTTAGAGACTGACCATTTCTTGATCTTTCCAAATTGTTCCTTGAAAAATGTCTTTATATTTTCTGGGATCATTACTTATTTAAAATAAATTTTTGATGATACAAAATATTTAGAATATTCAAGAAATTTTTCTGTCTTTTAGTGAACATTTTAATATAAAACAAGTTGATGGCCTACTCCGAGTAGGGAAGGCTTTTCCTAGTAGTGGGTCTTTCATAATAATGTTAACTGACTCGATATTTCTTAATAGTTAGAATATCGTTAACAAAAAACTTTTCTTGAAAATTGAACTCGAGGCATAAACGTCACGTCGTATAATAATGTATATTTAATGTTAAGTAATTTATAATTTGTTTAATCTCTATATATCTTCGTTTACATTCCTTAAAATATATTAACGAAGAAGACAATAGTGTAGCATATGATTTATGATATATTACTATCACACGAAGAAGTAAATTTTATTTACTTGTTCAATTATATTGTATTCTATTGTCTTTCTCATTTAAGTTCTTCAGCGTCATGTTGATCTCATTGTATCCGATGCTCATGTTCCACTGTTTCTTAGGGAGCTTCACTGTTTTCCAGCAAGCTCTCTCATCATAGACCAATATTCCCCAAATACTAGGATTCCAGAGTAAAAGTGTGAAAACGTGTCTCACAAATAATTAAAAATAAAAACAGAATTCTATCAATTTCTTTTTTTTTTGTAGCTTACAAGAATATTTTTTAAAAAATTAAACTAGGTACTTATTGCATTAAAAAAAATATTTTCTTTAATAATAAATAATTATCAGTAACAGACTCAGTAGACCTTAGTACCATTTGCGTATTGTTTCGTAGGTCTTGACATAAGAACGACAACAATTGTTTGTTAAACTTGATCATTGATTTCTTACACCTATAATTGTTAAAAAAATAAACATAATGTTGCATCTGAATTCACGGAGGAGCTTTGCTCGGTTGCGGTAGCTTGTGTCAATTAAACTTGTTCGCTCAGAGATGTGGTTTTGTTCTCGAAGGCTGTGCCAAATTTACTGCGGAACTACTAGACTTATGGCTCTTTAAAGCCTATACATGTTTTTGGGGCAAACTACGTGAGTTATAACGTTGCAAAATATCAAATGGGTAGAACTTTATAATCCCCTCGTGTGAAATTGCGTCAGCGTTCTGTAATTTTGTTTATGGCTCTACTTTACAGTTTTATATGGACTTTTTGTTTTGTCATGTTATGCCATTGTGTGTGTGTCTGTGAATTACGTCACGATGATTTGTTGGAAATAGAAAACGTTTCACGAGATCTTCTTTAATCTTTGAAATTTAAAGCGTTCGACGCCTTCGCATTTACAAAACAGATATAGAATAAATTATTTGGAACTCGAAGAATCATATGTCATTATCGTTTCATATGTATGTTGTGTTAGTAATGTTCTAATCGCAAATGAAAAAAGAAATGTAATATAGTTTAAAAAATACGATATAATAAAACTAAAATGCGATACATATAATAAATCGCTAGCGATAAAAATTTAATGTCACGAAAATGTAAGTAGAAAATAC